>NC_060175.1:102827352-102834195 GCF_021184085.1 Oncorhynchus gorbuscha | reverse complement strand
GGGATGGTCTAGTTAATATAGCACTGTACCAGGGGATGGTCTAGTTAGTATAGCACTGTACCAGGGGATGGTCTGGTTAATATAGCACTGTGCCAGGGGATGGTCTGGTTAATATAGCACTGTGCCAGGGGATGGTCTGGTTAATATAGCACTGTACCAGGGGATGGTCTAGTTAATATAGCACTGTGCCAGGGGATGGTCTGGTTAATATAGCACTGTACCAGGGGATGGTCTGGTTAATATAGCACTGTGCCAGGGGATGGTCTGGTTAATATAGCACTGTACCAGGGGATGGTCTGGTTAATATAGCACTGTGCCAGGGGATGGTCTGGTTAATATAGCACTGTGCCAGGGGATGGTCTGGTTAATATAGCACTGTGCCAGGGGATGGTCTGGTTAATATAGCACTGTGCCAGGGGATGGTCTGGTTAATATAGCACTGTACCAGGATGGTCTGGTTAATATAGCACTGTGCCAGGGGATGGTCTGGTTAATATAGCACTGTGCCAGGGATGGTCTGGTTAATATAGCACTGTGCCAGGGGATGGTCTGGTTAATATAGCACTGTACCAGGGGATGGTCTGGTTAATATAGCACTGTGCCAGGGGATGGTCTGGTTAATATAGCACTGTGCCAGGGGATGGTCTGGTTAATATAGCACTGTGCCAGGGGATGGTCTGGTTAATATAGCACTGTGCCAGGGGATGGTCTGGTTAATATAGCACTGTACCAGGGGATGGTCTGGTTAATATAGCACTGTGCCAGGGGATGGTCTGGTTAATATAGCACTGTGCCAGGGGATGGTCTGGTTAATATAGCACTGTGCCAGGGGATGGTCTGGTTAATATAGCACTGTGCCAGGGGATGGTCTGGTTAATATAGCACTCTGCCAGGGGATGGTCTGCTGCCAGGGGATGGTCTGCTGTGGTCCTTCTGTAGCTCAGTTGGTAGAGCATGGCGCTTGTAACGCCAGGGTAGTGGGTTCGATCCCCGGGACCACCCATACGTAGAATGTATGCACACATGACTGTAAGTCGCTTTGGATAAAAGCGTCTGCTAAATGGCATATATTATATTATATTACTGTTAAATTATCCTGCCATTGTTAGACTAAAGTGTTTTCACACTTCTCACTGCTAATTGAAGTTCCCGCCAGGTCCGTTCTGTCCTAGCAGCTCGGCAGCGTACTAGCCTTATTTATTAATCTTCATATAATAAAAATCACCTAGAGATTACTGTCTTTGAATTGCAGCCTTCAGAAGTAGGTTCAGACCGAACGTTCCTCGCTCAGTTTTTGTGTTGGATGTGTTTCTTCTGCAGATTTTTTATTTATTTTTATTTTTTATCTTGACAGGAATTCAGGTGATTTTGGTAAAAATCAAGGTTTTTTTTCTCTCTCTTTCTCTCTCTGCTGTTCCCAGGAGTCTTGTTGAATATGTTGTAGAGCTCCCAGGAGTCTTGTTAAATATGTTGTAGAGCTCCCAGGAGTCTTGTTGAATATGTTGTAGAGCTCCCATGAGTCTTGTTGAATATGTTGTAGAGCTCCCAGGAGTCTTGTTGAATATGTTGTAGAGCTCCCAGGAGTCTTGTTGAATATGTTGTAGAGCTCCCAGGAGTCTTGTTGAATATGTTGTAGAACTCCCAGGAGTCTTGTTGAATATGTTGTAGAACTCCCAGGAGTCTTGTTGAATATGTTGTAGAGCTCCCAGGAGTCTTGTTAAATATGTTGTAGAGCTCCCAGGAGTCTTGTTGAATATGTTGTAGAACTCCCAGGAGTCTTGTTGAATATGTTGTAGAGCTCCCAGGAGTCTTGTTAAATATGTTGTAGAGCTCCCAGGAGTCTTGTTGAATATGTTGTAGAGCTCCCAGGAGTCTTGTTGAATATGTTGTAGAGCTCCCAGGAGTCTTGTTGAATATGTTGTAGAGCTCCCAGGAGTCTTGTTGAATATGTTGTAGAGCTCCCAGGAGTCTTGTTGAATATGTTGTAGAGCTCCCAGGAGTCTTGTTGAATATGTTGTAGAGCTCCCAGGAGTCTTGTTGAATATGTTGTAGAGCTCCCAGGGTCTTGTTAAATATGTTGTAGAGCTCCCAGGAGTCTTGTTAAATATGTTGTAGAGCTCCCAGGAGTCTTGTTGAATATGTTGTAGAGCTCCCAGGAGTCTTGTTAAATATGTTGTAGAGCTCCCAGGAGCTCAGTTTGGCAGCCAGCTCTAGGAATAGTTTTGGTGGTTCCAAACTTCCTCCATTTAAGAACGATGGAGGCAGAGTGGCGCAGCGGTCTCAGGCACTGCAGTGTTGTGGCGTCACTACAGCCTGGAGTTTGATACCTTTTGACCTCGTGGCTTGGTTTTTGCTCTGACATGCACTGTCAACTGTGGGACCTTATATATATAGACAGGTGTGTCCATTTTCCAAATCATGTCAAATCAATTGAATTTACCACAGGTGGTCTCCAATCAGGTTGTAGAAACATCTCAAGGATGATCAATGGAAACAGGATGCACCTGAGCTCATAGCAAAGGGTCTGAATACTTATATAAATAAGGTATTTCTGTTTTTTTATTTTTAAAACCTGCTTTCACTTTGTCATTATAGGTTATTGTGTGTAGATTAATGAGGAGAAAAAATATTTCATAACTTTAAAATAAGGCTGTAACGTAACAAAATGTGGAAAAAGGCAAGGGTCTGAATTACTTTCCTAATGCACTGCCACACACACACACACACACACACACACACACACACACACACACACACACACACACACACACACACACACACACACACACACACACACACACACACACACACACACACACACACACACACACACACACACCACACACACACACACACACACTGCACCCGATCCAGACAGATGCAGAGATCTCTTAATTAGCTATGGACAGAAATCTCTTCACACACACACACACACACACACACCGACAACGCCATCCTTGGACTGAGCACGACGAGCAGAGCCAATCTTAATTGAATCAAACATCGCAGCTGAGACATAGCATAAAGTCTGTCCCAGCATACACAAGGCAGAAGATTAGAGGGACAATTTGGAAGGAAAATACTGATGACACTGATGGAGATGTTAATATGGCAATGACAGACTGACATTGCAAAATCCCCCAAAAAAGTGAGGATAATGTGGAATAAATAAGTAGCTATTGAATTGAAATTATTTTGGCATATACAGCAGAATGTGGATATCACCTGAAAGTATTCATTAACACGCTTGTTTCCATAGTGATCCTCGACGGTTAAAAACATAATAACACATATAATGATTAAAGACAAGAAAATTGCAAACCGCCATAAATACATTAATTTATAATCGACGTCCTAAAGGTGACACTATTCACTGTCATTTTTCCCTAACTTCAAAAAAATAAAATAAATCTACTATAAATCATTTCACATTAAAACAATCTATTAATTGCACGTCATACCCGATCCTTCAAATCAATACACCCGACCAGCAGTAGGGGGCAGTGAAGAGTTATCTTACTGAAGACAAAACTTGTCCAAATGAAATCCTTTGCCTGTTTTTTAAAGCTATTTCTACTTTGTTCTTTGCTTGATCTCTAAGGGAAGGCTATTCCATAGACAAATGCCTGTATGGAAAAACATGCTCAATACTGTATGCACTTGGGATTTTACAAGACATAACATTAGCGCTGGTATTGTGCCTGTGTTGGTTACAGACCATATCAATGTGGTTTTTCACGTAATCTGGGGGATCAATCATTTAAGATGTTAAACATATGATTATGTTTAAGTGGGTCCACTCTGGACTCCAAAGGCAACAAGCCCACCTCCCGGAACTCCTGTACCCCTATGTGGGTCCTAGGGGGGAGGCATTCAGAATATACCAGATAACATTATGTGTGTCCTAAGGGAGACATTTAGAATATACCAGATAACATTATGTGTGTCCCTAAGGGGGACATTCAGAATATACAGATAACATTATGTGTCCTAAGGGGACATTCAGCATATACCAGATAACATTATGTGTGTCCTAAGGGGACATTTAGAATATACCAGAATAACATTATGTGTGTCCTAAGGGGGACATTCAGAATATACAAAATAACATTATGTGTGTCCTAAGGGGGACATTCAGCATATACCAGATAACATTATGTGTGTCCTAAGGGGGGACATTTAGAATATACCAGATAACATTATGTGTGTCCTAGAGGACATTCAGAATATACCAGATAACATTATGTGTGTCCTAGGGGACATTCAGAATATACCAGATAACATTATTATTTCAAAAATATTATACCAGATAACATTATGTGTGTCCTAAGGGGGACATTCAGAATATACCAGATAACATTATGTTGGTCCTGGGAGGGGGACATTCAGCATATACCAGATAACATTATGTGTGTCCTAAGGGGGACATTCAGCATATACCAGATAACATTATGTGTGTCCTAAGGGGGACATTCAGAATATACCAGATAACATTATGTGTGTCCTAAGGGGGACATTTAGAATATACCAGATAACATTGTTGGTCTGGGGGGGGACATTCAGAATATACCAGATAACATTATGTGTGTCCTGGGGGGACATTCAGAATATACCAGATAACATTATGTGTGTCCTGGGGGACATTCAGAATATACCAGATAACATTATGTGTGTCCTAGGGGGACATTCAGAATATACCAGATAACATTATGTGTGTCCTAAGGGGGGGACATTTAGAATATACCAGATAACATTATGTCCTAAGGGGGACATTTAGAATATACCAGATAACATTATGTGTGTCCTGGGGGACATTCAGAATATACCAGATAACATTACCTAAGAGGGGACATTTAGAATATACCAGATAACATTTGTGTCCTAAGGGGACATTTTAGAATATACCAGATAACATTATGTGTGTCCTAGGGGGACATTCAGAATATACCAGATAACATTATGTGTGTCCTAGGGGGACATTTAGAATATACCAGATAACATTATGTGTCCTAAGGGGACATTTAGAATATACCAGATCATTATGTGTGTCCTGGGGGGGGACATTCAGAATATACCAGATAACATTATGTGTGTCCTAAGGGGACATTTAGAATATACCAGATAACATTATGTGTGTCCTAGAGCCATTTTAACCAGATAACATTATGTGTGTCCTAGAGCGTGTGGGGGGAGGACATTCAGCATATACCAGATAACGGTCCTGGGGGGGGACATTCAGCATATACCTGAGGAATTGGGTCCTGGGGGGTCTGAGTCAAGGTTGAGACGAGCAGTTTCTTAACTTTTAATGTTAAAATATCTAGACGATACAAACATTTACATTTGTTTGCCATTTTAAAATAATTTTAGCAGCAATTCGGTCTCCAGAAAGGAATTGATCTTGGGACACAAAAGATTCACTTGTTTTAGAATCACTTGTTTTAGAATCACTTGTTTTAGATTCACTTGTTTTAGAACCACTTGTTTTAGAATCACTTGTTTTAGAATCATGTTTTAGAATCACTTGTTTTAGAATCACTTGTTTTAGAATCACTTGTTTTAGAATCACATGTTTTAGAATCACTTGTTTTTAGAATCACTTGTTTTAGAATCACTTGTTTTAGAATCACTTGTTTTAGATTCAATCTCCTTGCCTGCACAGTTTACCGTTATCTCGTCAGCCCTAAGCAATCTATGTTTTGTTCCAAACAAAAATCGAAAATATTCAGACAACCAATCTATAATGTAATGCAATACCTTACTCAGGGTCTCTCTATGTAAACTGTGTCTGTCCTGATACCAGTATGGCTGAGTCATCAGTATAAAGCAGGAGTTTACTGTATCTGGGGTAGCGTCCCACCTGAACAAAAGCCAGGGAAAATGCAGAGCGCCAAATTCAAATAAATTACTATAAAATCCAACTTTCATTTAAATCACACATGCAAGATAGCAAATTAAAGCTACACTTGTTGTGAATCCAGCCAATGTGTCAGATTTCAAAAGGCTTTTGGCGAAAGCAAACGATGCAATTATCTGAGGATAGCACCATAGTAAACTAAGAGAAAAGCATATTTCAACCTTGCAGGCGCGACACAAAAATGCAAAAATCAATATATAATTCATGCCTTACCTTTGTGATATTCTTCTGTTGGCACTCAATATGTCCCATAAACATCACAAATGGTCCTTTTGTTGATTAATTCCATCCATATATATCCAAAATGTCAATTTATTTGGCACGTTTGATCCAGAAAAAAACACTGGTTCCAACTTGCTCAACGTGACTACAAAATATCTCAAAAAGTTACCTGTAACTTTCTACAAACATTTCAAATTACTTTGTAATACAATACAACTTTAGGTATTTTTTTACTTAAATAATCGATAAAATTGAAGACGGGATGATCTGTGTTCAATACAGGAAGAAAACAAACTGTAAGCTTTCTTCCTTCTATCTAACAGTACACTTCAAGTGACCCTCGGCTCAAGATGGCCATGCTTCTTCCATTACACAAAGGAAAAACCTCAACCAATTTCTAAAGACTGTTGACATCCGGTGGAAGCGATAGGAACTGCAAGAAGGTTCCGTAGAAATCTGGATTCCAATGAAAACCCATTGAAAAGAGAGTGACCCCAAAACAATTCAATCTGAATGGTTTGTCCTCGGGTTTCGCCTGCTAAATAAGTTATGTTATACTCACAGACATGATTCAAACAGTTTTAGAAACTTCCGAGTGTTTTCTATCCAAATCTACTAATAATATGTATATCTTATCTTCTGGGGATGAGTAGCAGGCAGTTGAATTTGGGCATGCATTTCATCCGGACGTGAAAATACTGCCC
>NC_060175.1:102813739-102827252 GCF_021184085.1 Oncorhynchus gorbuscha | reverse complement strand
ACTCTGACTGGGCCACTCCAGAAGGTCAGGACTCTGACTGGGCCACTCCAGAAGGTCAGGACTCTGACTGGGCCACTCCAGAAGGTCAGGACTCTGACTGGGCCACTCCAGAAGGTCAGGACTCTGACTGGGCCACTCCAGAAGGTCAGGACTCTGACTGGGCCACTCCAGAAGGTCAGGACTCTGACTGGGCCACTCCAGAAGGTCAGGACTCTGACTGGGCCACTCCAGAAGGTCAGGACTCTGACTGGGCCACTCCAGAAGGTCAGGACTCTGACTGGGCCACTCCAGAAGGTCAGGACTCTGACTGGGCCACTCCAGAAGGTCAGGACTCTGACTGGGCCACTCCAGAAGGTCAGGACTCTGACTGGGCCACTCAGGTTGAGGTCAGGACTCTGACTGGGCCACTCCAGAAGGTCAGGACTCTGACTGGGCCACTCCAGAAGGTCAGGACTCTGACTGGGCCACTCCAGAAGGTCAGGACTCTGACTGGGCCACTCCAGAAGGTCAGGACTCTGACTGGGCCACTCCAGAAGGTCAGGACTCTGACTGGGCCACTCCAGAAGGTCAGGACTCTGACTGGGCCACTCCAGAAGGTCAGGACTCTGACTGGGCCACTCCAGAAGGTCAGGACTCTGACTGGGCCACTCCAGAAGGTCAGGACTCTGACTGGGCCACTCCAGAAGGTCAGGACTCTGACTGGGCCACTCCAGAAGGTCAGGACTCTGACTGGGCCACTCCAGAAGGTCAGGACTCTGACTGGGCCACTCCAGAAGGTCAGGACTCTGACTGGGCCACTCCAGAAGGTCAGGACTCTGACTGGGCCACTCCAGAAGGTCAGGACTCTGACTGGGCCACTCCAGAAGGTCAGGACTCTGACTGGGCCACTCCAGAAGGTCAGGACTCTGACTGGGCCACTCCAGAAGGTCAGGACTCTGACTGGGCCACTCCAGAAGGTCAGGACTCTGACTGGGCCACTCCAGAAGGTCAGGACTCTGACTGGGCCACTCCAGAAGGTCAGGACTCTGACTGGGCCACTCCAGAAGGTCAGGACTCTGACTGGGCCACTCCAGAAGGTCAGGACTCTGACTGGGCCACTCCAGAAGGTCAGGACTCTGACTGGGCCACTCCAGAAGGTCAGGACTCTGACTGGGCCACTCCAGAAGGTCAGGACTCTGACTGGGCCACTCCAGAAGGTCAGGACTCTGACTGGGCCACTCCAGAAGGTCAGGACTCTGACTGGGCCACTCCAGAAGGTCAGGACTCTGACTGGGCCACTCCAGAAGGTCAGGACTCTGACTGGGCCACTCCAGAAGGTCAGGACTCTGACTGGGCCACTCCAGAAGGTCAGGACTCTGACTGGGCCACTCCAGAAGGTCAGGACTCTGACTGGGCCACTCCAGAAGGTCAGGACTCTGACTGGGCCACTCCAGAAGGTCAGGACTCTGACTGGGCCACTCCAGAAGGTCAGGACTCTGACTGGGCCACTCCAGAAGGTCAGGACTCTGACTGGGCCACTCCAGAAGGTCAGGACTCTGACTGGGCCACTCCAGAAGGTCAGGACTCTGACTGGGCCACTCCAGAAGGTCAGGACTCTGACTGGGCCACTCCAGAAGGTCAGGACTCTGACTGGGCCACTCCAGAAGGTCAGGACTCTGACTGGGCCACTCCAGAAGGTCAGGACTCTGACTGGGCCACTCCAGAAGGTCAGGACTCTGACTGGGCCACTCCAGAAGGTCAGGACTCTGACTGGGCCACTCCAGAAGGTCAGGACTCTGACTGGGCCACTCCAGAAGGTCAGGACTCTGACTGGGCCACTCCAGAAGGTCAGGACTCTGACTGGGCCACTCCAGAAGGTCAGGACTCTGACTGGGCCACTCCAGAAGGTCAGGACTCTGACTGGGCCACTCCAGAAGGTCAGGACTCTGACTGGGCCACTCCAGAAGGTCAGGACTCTGACTGGGCCACTCCAGAAGGTCAGGACTCTGACTGGGCCACTCCAAGGTCAGGACTCTGACTGGGCCACTCCAGAAGGTCAGGACTCTGACTGGGCCACTCCAGAAGGTCAGGACTCTGACTGGGCCACTCCAGAAGGTCAGGACTCTGACTGGGCCACTCCAGAAGGTGTATTTTCTTTTGTTCAAGTCATTCCTTTGTTGATTTACTTCTGTCTTCTGGGTTCTTGTCCTGTTGCATAGACTCCCCTTTTTTCTCTGTGTTATTGACTTGTTAATTGTTTACTCCATGTGTAACTCTGTGTTGTCTGTTCACACTGCTATGCTTTATCTTGGCCAGGTCGCAGTTGCAAATGAGAACCTGTTCTCAACTAGCCTAACTGGTTAAATAAAGGTGAAATAAAAAAAATAAAAAATAAAAATAAACCAGACTTTACAGTTGGGATGAGGTTCTGATGTTGGTGTGCTGTGGCCTTTTGTCTCACACATAGTGTTGTGTGTTCCTTCCAAACACCTGTAGTTTCATCTGTCCGCAGAATATAAGTTTCCAGTAGCTGCTGTGGAACATCCAGATGCACTTCTACAAATTTCAGTGCAGCAATGTTTTTTTTTGGACAGCAGTGGCTTCTTCCATGGTGTCCTCCACATTAACACCATTCTTGTTTAGTGTTTTACGTATCGTAGACTTCGTCCCAGCAGGAGATGTTAGCATGTTCCAGAGATTTTTTTTTGCTGACACTAAGATTCTTCTTAACCTCATTGAGCATTCTGCACTGTGTTTTGGCAGTCATCTTCACAGGACGACCACTCCTAGGGAGAGGAGCAACAGTGCTGATCTTTCTCCATTTATAGACAATTTTTCTTACCCTGGACTGATGAACATCAAGGCTTTTTAGAGATACTTTTATAACCTTTTTCAGCTTTATGCAAGACAACAATCCTTAATCTGAGGTCTTCTGAGATCTCTTTTTGTTCGTGGAATGGTTCACATCAGGCAATGCTTCTTGTGAATAGCAAACTCACATTTTGTTTTTACAGGGCAAGGCAGCTCTAACCAACATCTCCAATGACGCCTCATTGATTGGACTCCAGGTTAGCTGACTCCAGACTCCAATTCGCTTTTGGAGAAGTCATTAGCCTAGGGGGGTTCACATACTTTTTTTCCAACCTACACTGGTGAATGTTTAAATGATATATTCAACATAGACAAGAAAAATACAATTAATTTGTGTGTTATTAGTTTAAGCAGACTGTGGTTGTCTTACTGTTGTGACTTAGATGAAGATCAGATCAAATTGTATGTCAAATTCATACAGAAATCCAGATAATTCCAATCGGTTCACATACTTGTTCTTACCACTGTACATAATAGTCATTTGATCGGATCTTTATGGTCAGAATAGTACTATTAAATTACTATCTGACTCTTCCCTTGTAGGAAGAATGGATCTTTCTTGAAGAGATTTGCTGGCGATGTGATGCTCGGCTGTGGAGTGGATGGGATGTAGGGTTTCTACGGTCTGGAGTGGTTGGGATGTAGGGTTTCTACGGTCTAGTTCAGGCTGTGGAGTGGTTGGGATGTAGGGTTTCTACGGTCTGGAGTGGGTGGGATGTAGGGTTTCTACGGTCTGGAGTGGGTGGGATGTCTAGTTCAGGCTGTGGAGTGGTTGGGATGTAGGGTTTCTGGGTCTAGTTCAAGCTGTGGAGTGGTTGGGATGTAGGGTTTCTACGGTCTAGTTCAGGCTGTGTGGAGTGGGTTGGGATGTAGGGTTTCTACGGTCTGGAGTGGGTGAGATGTAGGGTTTCTACGGTCTGGAGTGGGTGGGATGTAGGGTTTCTACAGTCTGGAGTGGGTGAGATGTAGGGTTTCTATAGTCTGGAGTGGGTGGTATGTAGGATTTCTACAGTTTGGAGTGGGTGAGATGTAGGGTTTCTACAGTCTGGAGTGGGTGAGATGTAGGGTTTTACAGTCTGGAGTGGGTGAGATGTAGGGTTTCTACAGTCTGGAGTGGTTGGGATGTAGGGTTTCTACGGTCTGGAGTGGGTGGGATGTAGGGTTTCTACGGTCTAGTTCAGGCGGTGGAGTGGGTGGGATGTAGGGTTTCTACGGTCTAGTTCAGGCGGTGGAGTGGGTGGGATGTAGGGTTTCTACAGTCTGGAGTGGGTGGGATGTAGGGTTGCTACGGTCTAGTTCAGGCTGTGGAGTGGGTGGGATGTAGGGTTTCTACGGTCTAGTTCAGGCTGTGGTGCATCATAGATAGCCTTTCCACATCGTTAGTTAGCCAGTCAGGAGCCGTTGGCAGTAAAGCTGTTTTTTTTGGCAGTAAAGCAGTAAAGTCTTGTTATCCATGTCACTTTCACAGCTGCCATATTTTTACTGGATCTAAAAACATGGTCCTCCCTTAGCTTTAGGGTGGGGTGGGGGGGCAGCCAGGATGTTAAGCCCATCCTTACCCCCCGCCTCCCCTCCCCCTCGGGACTCCCATTATACAGCTCTTCTAATGAGTTACTCAAGTTCCCCAGCCGCTCCTAACGATGCCCAGAAAGAGGGGGGAGGGGAGAGACAGAGGCAGGGAAATAAGTCTTCGAGCTGGGAAAGGAGACCATTCATATTCTGTCTTTGATTTAAATGTCAAATGCATTTTGAGTGTGTGTGTGTGTGTGTGTGTTGTGTGTGTGTTGTGTGCGTGTGTGTGTATCAGTCCGGTCTGTAGTCCTGCCGTTATCAGTCCGGTCTGTAGTCCTGACGTTATCAGTCCGGTCTGTAGTCCTGACGTTATCAGTCCGGTCTGTAGTCCTGACGTTATCAGTCCGGTCTGTAGTCCTGACGTTATCAGTCCGGTCTGTACTCCTGACGTTATCAGTCCGGTCTGTAGTCCTGACGTTATCAGTCCGGTCTGTAGTCCTGACGTTATCAGTCCGGTCTGTAGTCCTGACGTTATCAGTCCGGTCTGTAGTCCTGACGTTATCAGTCCGGTCTGTCACTGTGGCCCTTACTTGTACTGCCTACAGTGTAAAGCATGACAGGCTACTACATTGGCCCTCCTAACCCCCTGACAGGCTACTACATTGACCCTCCTAACCACCTGACATGCTACTACATTGGCCCTCCTAACCACCTGACAGGCTACTACATTAGCCCTCCTAACCACCTGACATGCTACTACATTGGCCCTCCTAACCACCTGACATGCTACTACATTAGCCCTCCTAACCACCTGACATGCTACTACATTAGCCCTCCTAACCACCTGACATGCTACTACATTAGCCCTCCTAACCACCTGACATGCTACTACATTGACCCTCCTAACCCCCTGACATGCTACTACATTGACCCTCCTAACCACCTGACATGCTACTACATTGGCCCTCCTAACCACCTGACCTGCTACTACATTGGCCCTCCTAACCCCCTGACATGCTACTACATTAGCCCTCCTAACCACCTGACATGCTACTACATTGGCCCTCCTAACCACCTGACATGCTACTACATTGGCCCTCCTAACCACCTGACATGCTACTACATTAGCCCTCCTAACCCCCTGACATGCTACTACATTGGCCCTCCTAACCACCTGACATGCTACTACATTAGCCCTCCTAACCCCCTGACATGCTACTACATTGACCCTCCTAACCCCCTGACATGCTACTACATTGACCCTCCTAACCCCCTGACATGCTACTACATTGGCCCTCCTAACCACCTGACATGCTACTACATTGGCCCTCCTAACCACCTGACATGCTACTACATTGGCCCTCCTAACCACCTGACATGCTACTACATTGGCCCTCCTAACCACCTGACATGCTACTACATTAGCCCTCCTAACCACCTGACATGCTACTACATTAGCCCTCCTAACCACCTGACATGCTACTACATTAGCCCTCCTAACCACCTGACATGCTACTACATTGACCCTCCTAACCCCCTGACATGCTACTACATTGACCCTCCTAACCACCTGACATGCTACTACATTGGCCCTCCTAACCACCTGACATGCTACTACATTGGCCCTCCTAACCCCCTGACATGCTACTACATTAGCCCTCCTAACCACCTGACATGCTACTACATTGGCCCTCCTAACCACCTGACATGCTACTACATTGGCCCTCCTAACCACCTGACATGCTACTACATTAGCCCTCCTAACCCCCTGACATGCTACTACATTGGCCCTCCTAACCACCTGACATGCTACTACATTAGCCCTCCTAACCCCCTGACATGCTACTACATTGACCCTCCTAACCCCCTGACATGCTACTACATTGACCCTCCTAACCCCCTGACATGCTACTACATTGGCCCTCCTAACCACCTGACATGCTACTACATTGGCCCTCCTAACCACCTGACATGCTACTACATTGGCCCTCCTAACCACCTGACATGCTACTACATTAGCCCTCCTAACCACCTGATATGCTACTACATTGGCCCTCCTAACCACCTGACATGCTACTACATTTACATTACATTTAAGTCATTTAGCAGACGCTCTTATCCAGAGCGACTTACAAATTGGTGCATTCACCTTATGACATCCAGTGGAGTCACTACATTAGCCCTCCTAACCACCTGACATGCTACTACATTGGCCCTCCTAACCACCTGACATGCTACTACATTGACCCTCCTAACCACCTGACATGCTACTACATTGGCCCTCCTAACCACCTGACATGCTACTACATTGACCCTCCTAACCCCCTGACATGCTACTACATTGACCCTCCTAACCCCCTGACATGCTACTACATTGGCCCTCCTAACCCCCAGACATGCTACTACATTGGCCCTCCTAACCCCCTGACATGCTACTACATTGGCCCTCCTAACCACCTGACATGCTACTACATTAGCCCTCCTAACCCCCGGACATGCTACTACATTGGCCATCCTAACCCCCTGACATGCTACTACATTGGCCATCCTAACCCCCTGACATGCTACTACATTAGCCCTCCTAACCCCCTGACATGCTACTACATTGGCCATCCTAACCCCCTGACATGCTACTACACTAGACTGAATCCAAACACTCATGACTTTATATGCAGTTGACTTTTACTTGCCTTTTTGCCACATTCAGTAACATGATGAGAATATTCCTGGAAAATGTCGGGTAGGTGCAACATCAGACAAACAAATGAAAATGTTTTTTTTTTAAACCTTTATTTAACTAGGCAAGTCAGTTAAGAACAAATTCTTATTTTCAATGACGGCCTAGGAACAGTGGGTTAACTGGTCTAAGAACAGTGGGTTAACTGCCTTGTTCAGGGGCAGAATGACAGATTTGTACTTTCCGGTTACTAGTCCTACCCTCTAACCACTAGGCTGCCCTGCCGCCTCTACACTCTAACCACTAGGCTACCCTGCCTCCTCTACACTCTAACCACTAGGCTGCCCTTCCACCTCTACACTCTAACCACTAGGCTACCCTGCCTCCTCTACACTCTAACCACTAGGCTACCCTGCCTCCTCTACACTCTAACCACTAGGCTACCCTGCTAGCTCTACACTCTAACCACTAGGCTACCCTGCCGCCTCTACACTCTAACCACTAGGCTACCCTGCCTCCTCTACACTCTAACCACTAGGCTACCCTGCTAGCTCTACACTCTAACCACTAGGCTACCCTGCTAGCTCTACACTCTAACCACTAGGCTACCCTGCCGCCTATACACTCTAACCACTAGGCTACCCTACCTCCTCTACACTCTAACCACTAGGCTACCCTGCCGCCTCTACACTCTAACCACTAGGCTACCCTGCCTCCTCTACACTCTAACCACTAGGCTACCCTGCCTCCTCTACACTCTAACCACTAGGCTACCCTGCTAGCTCTACACTCTAACCACTAGGCTACCCTGCTAGCTCTACACTCTAACCACTAGGCTACCCTGCCACCTCTACACTCTAACCACTAGACTACCCTGCTAGCTCTACACTCTAACCACTAGGCTACCCTGCCTCCTCTACACTCTAACCACTAGGCTACCCTGCTAGCTCTACACTCTAACCACTAGGCTACCCTGCCGCCTCTACACTCTAACCACTAGGCTACCCTGCTGCCTCTACACTCTAACCACTAGGCTACCCTGCCGCCTCTACACTCTAACCACTAGGCTACCCTGCCGCTCTACACTCTAACCACTAGGCTACCCTGCTGCCTCTACACTCTAACCACTAGGCTACCCTGCCGCTCTACACTCTAACCACTAGGCTACCCTGCCGCCTCTACACTCTAACCACTAGGCTACCTACCTCCTCTACACTCTAACCACTAGGCTACCTACCTCCTCTACACTCTAACCACTAGGCTACCCTGCCGCCTCTACACTCTAACCACTAGGCTACCCTGCTGCCTCTACACTCTAACCACTAGGCTACCCTACCTCCTCTACACTCTAACCACTAGGCTACCCTGCCTCCTCTACACTCTAACCACTAGGCTACCCTGCCTCCTCTACACTCTAACCACTAGGCTACCCTGCCTCCTCTACACTCTAACCACTAAGCGATATTTATTATAAAACCTCAACATCTGATCTTTCAAAATACATAGAGTCCTTTTAATTTACAGCATTTCCCCCTCAGTCAGACAACAATCATTTTAACAAAAGTAGTTCAATTATCTGAAGGGATGGGAGGCGGGGGAGGTTCAGAACGTCTGTCAGTCTAAACCCATACAGAGGCTGTGAAGCACAGAGCCACAGAGCTTTGACGCCATGTACAGCACGTTACTGTTCAGTACTATGTTCCAATTTAGCCGTTTATCAGTGCCCAAATCTGACATTTTCAATGTGTAAAGGGTTAAATTGGGTTAGTTCTAGTGTTAAGTCTAGAATGTTAGTTGTAGATCAGGTCTGGTGGGTTCTTAGTTCTATTGTTAAGTCTAGAATGTTAGTTGTAGATCAGGTCTGGTGGGTTCTTAGTTCTATTGTTAAGTCTAGAATGTTAGTTGTAGATCAGGTCTGGTGGGTTCTTAGTTCTATTGTTAAGTCTAGAGTGTTAACTTGTAGATCAGGTCTGGTGGGTTCTTAGTTCTATTGTTAAGTCTAGAGTGTTAACTTGTAGATCAGGTCTGGTGGGTTCTTAGTTCTATTGTTAAGTCTAGAATGTTAGTTGTTGATCAGGTCTGGTGGGTTCTTAGTTCTATTGTTAAGTCTAGAATGTTAGTTGTAGATCAGGTCTGGTGGGTTCTTAGTTCTATTGTTAAGTCTAGAATGTTAGTTGTAGATCAGGTCTGGTGGGTTCTTAGTTCTATTGTTAAGTCTAGAATGTTAGTTGTTGATCAGGTCTGGTGGGTTCTTAGTTCTATTGTTAAGTCTAGAATGTTAGTTGTTGATCAGGTCTGGTGGGTTCTTAGTTCTATTATTAAGTCTAGAATGTTAGTTGTAGATCAGGTCTGGTGGGTTCTTAGTTTTATTATTAAGTCTAGAATGTTAGTTGTTGATCAGGTCTGGTGGGTTCTTAGTTCTATTATTAAGTCTAGAATGTTAGTTGTTGATCAGGTCTGGTGGGTTCTTAGTTCTATTATTAAGTCTAGAATGTTAGTTGTTGATCAGGTCTGAGGGGTTCTTAGTTCTATTGTTAAGTCTAGAATGTTAGTTGTTGATCAGGTCTGGTGGGTTCTTAGTTCTATTGTTAAGTCTAGAATGTTAGTTGTTGATCAGGTCTGGTGGGTTCTTAGTTCTATTATTAAGTCTAGAATGTTAGTTGTAGATCAGGTCTGGTGGGTTCTTAGTTCTATTATTAAGTCTAGAATGTTAGTTGTTGATCAGGTCTGGGTAGTTCTATTGTTAAGTCTAGAATGTTTTATAGATCAGGTCTGGTGGGTTCTTAGTTATTAAGTCTAGAATGTTAGTTGTTGATCAGGTCTGTGGGTTCTTAGTTCTATTATTAAGTCTAGAATGTTAGTTGTTGATCAGGTCTGAGGGGTTCTTAGTTCTATTATTAAGTCTAGAATGTTAGTTGTTGATCAGGTCTGGTGGGTTCTTAGTTCTATTATTAAGTCTAGAATGTTAGTTGTTGATCAGGTCTGAGGGGTTCTTAGTTCTATTATTAAGTCTAGAATGTTAGTTGTTGATCAGGTCTGGTGGGTTCTTAGTTCTATTATTAAGTCTAGAATGTTAGTTGTAGATCCTGTCTGGTGGGTTCTTAGTTCTATTATTAAGTCTAGAATGTTAGTTGTTGATCAGGTCTGGTGGGTTCTTAGTTCTATTATTAAGTCTAGAATGTTAGTTGTTGATCAGGTCTGGTGGGTTCTTAGTTCTATTGTTAAGTCTAGAATGTTAAGTTGTTGATCAGGTCTGGTGGGTTCTTAGTTCTATTGTTAAGTCTAGAATGTTAGTTGTAGATCAGGTCTGGTGGGTTCTTAGTTCTATTGTTAAGTCTAGAATGTTAGTTGTTGATCAGGTCTGTGGGTTCTTAGTTCTATTGTTAAGTCTAGAATGTTAGTTGTTGATCAGGTCTGGTGGGTTCTTAGTTCTATTGTTAAGTCTAGAATGTTAGTTGTTGATCAGGTCTAATTGGGTTCTTAGTTCTATTGTTAAGTCTAGAATGTTAGTTGTTGATCAGGTCTGGTGGGTTCTTAGTTCTATTGTTAAGTCTAGAATTTTAGTTGTAGATCAGGTCTGGTGGGTTCTTAGTTCTATTATTAAGTCTAGAATGTTAGTTGTTGATCAGGTCTGGTGGGTTCTTAGTTCTATTATTAAGTCTAGAATGTTAGTTGTTGATCAGGTCTGGTGGGTTCTTAGTTCTATTATTAAGTCTAGAATGTTGTTGTTGATCAGGTCTGGTGGGTTCTTAGTTCTATTATTAAGTCTAGAATGTTAGTTGTAGATCAGGTCTGGTGGGTTCTTAGTTCTATTGTTAAGTCTAGAATGTTGGTTGTAGATCCAGGTCTGGTGGGTTCTTAGTTCTATTGTTAAGTCTAGAATGTTAGTTGTTGATCAGGTCTGGTGGGTTCTTAGTTCTATTGTTAAGTCTAGAGATGTTAGTTGTAGATCAGGTCTGGTGGGTTCTTAGTTCTATTGTTAAGTCTAGAATGTTAGTTGTTGATCAGGTCTGGTGGGTTCTTAGTTCTATTGTTAAGTCTAGAATGTTAGTTGTTGATCAGGTCTGGTGGGTTCTTAGTTCTATTGTTAAGTCTAGAATGTTAGTTGTTGATCAGGTCTGGTGGGTTCTTAGTTCTATTATTAAGTCTAGAATGTTAGTTGTAGATCAGGTCTGGTGGGTTCTTAGTTCTATTATTAAGTCTAGAATGTTAGTTGTAGATCAGGTCTGGTGGGTTCTTAGTTCTATTATTAAGTCTAGAATGTTAGTTGTAGATCAGGTCTGGTGGGTTCTTAGTTCTATTATTAAGTCTAGCATGTTAGTTGTAGATCAGGTCTGGTGGGTTCTTAGTTCTATTGTTAAGTCTAGAATGTTAGTTGTTGATCAGGTCTGGTGGGTTCTTAGTTCTATTATTAAGTCTAGAATGTTAGTTGTAGATCAGGTCTGGTGGGTTCTTAGTTCTATTATTAAGTCTAGAATGTTAGTTGTAGATCAGGTCTGGTGGGTTTTTAGTTCTATTGTTAAGTCTAGAATGTTAGTTGTTGATCAGGTCTGGTGGGTTCTTAGTTCTATTGTTAAGTCTAGAATGTTAGTTGTTGATCAGGTCTGGTGGGTTCTTAGTTCTATTGTTAAGTCTAGAATGTTAGTTGTAGATCAGGTCACCTCCCTATTGACGCTCCACTCTGAGGTGAATACCTCCTTTGATGATAACTTCTAAGTCTGCCTGATTTAAGAGTTAAGTAAATAAAACCTCTCATTGAAAAAGGCTGTTAACTATTCTTCTGTTGATTAGGGTTAGGATTGTAGTCTTGTGTTCTCTTCACATTTCCTCCCTATTGACGCTCCGCTTTGTAGTGAATACCTCCTTTGATGATAACTGACCTGTAGTGAGTTTCTCATTGGTTGAGGCTGGTTGGCTTAGCTCCCTGGTCATGCATGGCTGATCAGCTTCAACAGTCTAAAGGTCAAGGGTCACTAGCTAGCCTTTCCCAATCTCCCTTTTCTGTTTTCTCTAGTTGGCTGGGTTACGTCTTGGTATGACCGGGATATCGGGGTGGCAGGGTAGCCTAGTGGTTAGAGTGTAGAGGCGGCAGGGTAGCCTAGTGGTTAGAGTGTAGAGGCGGCAGGGTAGCCTAGTGGTTAGAGTGTAGAGGTGGCAGGATAGCCTAGTGGTTAGAGTGTAGAGGCGGCAGGGTAGCCTAGTGGTTAGAGTGTAGAGGCGGCAGGGTAGCCTAGAGGTTAGAGCGTTGGACTAGTAACCGGAGGGTTGCAAGTTCAATCCCCGAGCTGACAAGGTACAAATCTCTCCCACCCTGTACCCTCTATACCCCTCAGAGCCCAGGACACCACACCCTGCACCCTCTATACCCCTCAGAGCCCAGGACACCACACCCTGCACCCTCTATACCCCTCAGAGCCCAGGACACCACACCCTGCACCCTCGATACCCCTCAGAGCCCAGGACACCACACCCTGCACCCTCGTTACCCCTCAGAGCCCAGGACACCACACCATGTACCCTCTATACCCCTCAGAGCCCAGGACACCACACCCTGCACCCTCTATACCCCTCAGAGCCCAGGACACCACACCCTGCACCCTCGTTACCCCTCAGAGCCCAGGACACCACACCCTGCACCCTCGTTACCCCTCAGAGCCCAGGACACCACACCCTGCACCCTCTATACCCCTCAGAGCCCAGGACACCACACCCTGCACCCTCTATACCCCTCAGAGCCCAGGACACCACACCCTGCACCCTCGTTACCCCTCAGAGCCCAGGACACCACACCCTGCACCATCTATACCCCTCAGAGCCCAGGACACCACACCCTGCACCCTCTATACCCCTCAGAGCCCAGGACACCACACCCTGCACCCTCTATACCCCTCAGAAGCCAGGACACCACACCCTGCACCCTCGTTACCCCTCAGAGCCCAGGACACCACACCCTGCACCCTCGTTACCCCTCAGAGCCCAGGACACCACACCCTGCACCCTCTATACCCCTCAGAGCCCAGGACACCACACCCTGCACCCTCTATACCCCTCAGAGCCCAGGACACCACACCCTGCACCCTCTATACCCCTCAGAGCCCAGGACACCACACCCTGCACCCTCTATACCCCTCAGAGCCCAGGACACCACACCCTGCACCCTCAATACCCTCAGAGCCCAGGACACCACACCCTGCACCCTCTATACCCCTCAGAGCCCAGGACACCACACCCTGCACCCTCTTACCCCTCAGAGCCCAGGACACCACACCCTGCACCCTCTATACCCCTCAGAGACACCACACCCTGCACCCTCTGTTACCCCTCAGAGCCCAGGACACCACACCCTGCACCCTCTATACCCCTCAGAGCCCAGGACACCACACCCTGCACCACAGGGTTTTCTATCATCCCCTCAGAGCCCAGGACACCACACCCTGCACCCTCTGACCAGTTCTAGCAGCCAGTAGACACTTT
>NC_060175.1:102788739-102808739 GCF_021184085.1 Oncorhynchus gorbuscha | reverse complement strand
ACTATAGTGGTGTATAGATATGGTGTATAGATATGGTGTAATCAGTAACTATAGTGGTGTATAGATGTGGTGGCAGTAACTATAGTGGTGTATAGACATGGTGGCAGTAACTATAGTGGTGTATAGATATGGTGTAATCAGTAACTATAGTGGTGTATAGATATGGTGTAATCAGTAACTATAGTGGTGTATAGATATGGTGGCAGTAACTATAGTGGTGTATAGATATGGTGTATAAACATGGTGGCAGTAACTATAGTGGTGTATAGATATGGTGTATAAACATGGTGGCAGTAACTATAGTGGTGTATAGACATGGTGTAATCAGTAACTATAGTGGTGTATAGACATGGTGTAATCAGTAACTATAGTGGTGTATAGATATGGTGTATAGATATGGTGGCAGTAACTATAGTGGTGTATAAGAGCGTCTGCTAAATGACTTAAATGTAAATGTAAATGTATAGATATGGTGGTAGTAACTATAGTGGTGTATAGACATGGTGGCAGTAACTATAGTGGTGTATAGATATGGTGGTAGTAACTATAGTGGTGTATAGATATGGTGTATAGATATGGTGGTAGTAACTATAGTGGTGTATAGATATGGTGTATAGATGTGGTGGCAGTAACTATAGTGATGTATAGATATGGTGTATAGATATGGTGGTAGTAACTATAGTGGTGTATAGATATGGTGTATAGATATGGTGGCAGTAACTATAGTGGTGTATAGATATGGTGGTAGTAACTATAGTGGTGTATAGATATGGTGGTAGTAACTATAGTGGTGTATAGATATGGTGGTAGTAACTATAGTGGTGTATAGATATGGTGGTAGTAACTATAGTGGTGTATAGACATGGTGGTAGTAACTATAGTGGTGTATAGATATGGTGGCAGTAACTATAGTGGTGTATAGATATGGTGGTAGTAACTATAGTGGTGTATAGATATGGTGGCAGTAACTATAGTGGTGTATAGACATGGTGGTAGTAACTATAGTGGTGTATAGATATGGTGGTAGTAACTATAGTGGTGTATAGATATGGTGGTAGTAACTATAGTGGTGTATAGATATGGTGGTAGTAACTATAGTGGTGTATAGATATGGTGGTAGTAACTATAGTGGTGTATAGATATGGTGGTAGTAACTATAGTGGTGTATAGATATGGTGGTAGTAACTATAGTGGTGTATAGATGTGGTGGCAGTAACTATAGTGGTGTATAGATATGGTGTATAGATATGGTGTATAGATATGGTGTATAGATATGGTGTATAGACATGGTGGCAGTAACTATAGTGGTGTATAGATATGGTGGTAGTAACTATAGTGGTGTATAGATATGGTGGTAGTAACTATAGTGGTGTATAGATATGGTGGTAGTAACTATAGTGGTGTATAGATATGGTGGTAGTAACTATAGTGGTGTATAGATGTGGTGGCAGTAACTATAGTGGTGTATAGATATGGTGTATAGATATGGTGGCAGTAACTATAGTGGTGTATAGATATGGTATATAGATATGGTGGTAGTAACTATAGTGGTGTATAGATATGGTGGCAGTAACTATAGTGGTGTATAGATATGGTATATAGATATGGTGGTAGTAACTATAGTGGTGTATAGATATGGTGGCAGTAACTATAGTGGTGTATAGACATGGTGGTAGTAACTATAGTGGTGTATAGATATGGTGGTAGTAACTATAGTGGTGTATAGATATGGTGGCAGTAACTATAGTGGTGTATAGATATGGTGGTAGTAACTATAGTGGTGTATAGATATGGTGTATAGATATGGTGGTAGTAACTATAGTGGTGTATAGATATGGTGGTAGTAACTATAGTGGTGTATAGATATGGTGGCAGTAACTATAGTGGTGTATAGACATGGTGGTAGTAACTATAGTGGTGTATAGATATGGTGTATAGATATGGTGGTAGTAACTATAGTGGTGTATAGATATGGTGGTAGTAACTATAGTGGTGTATAGATATGGTGGTAGTAACTATAGTGGTGTATAGATATGGTGGTAGTAACTATAGTGGTGTATAGATATGGTGGTAGTAACTATAGTGGTGTATAGATATGATGGTAGTAACTATAGTGGTGTATAGATATGGTGTATAGATATGGTGGCAGTAACTATAGTGGTGTATAGATATGGTGGTAGTAACTGTAGTGGTGTATAGACATGGTGGTAGTAACTATAGTGGTGTATAGACATGGTGGCAGTAACTATAGTGGTGTATAGATATGGTGGCAGTAACTATAGTGGTGTATAGATATGGTGGTAGTAACTATAGTGGTGTATAGACATGGTGGTAGTAACTATAGTGGTGTATAGATATGGTGGCAGTAACTATAGTGGTGTATAGATATGGTGTATAGATATGGTGGTAGTAACTATAGTGGTGTATAGATATGGTGGTAGTAACTATAGTGGTGTATAGATATGGTGGCAGTAACTATAGTGGTGTATAGATATGGTGGTAGTAACTATAGTGGTGTATAGACATGGTGGTAGTAACTATAGTGGTGTATAGATATGGTGGTAGTAACTATAGTGGTTATTCTGTTCTTCATCTTAGACAAATAGATTAAGTAGGGGAGGAGTAAGAGGGGGCAGAGTAGTTTAGGGTAGGGTACAAGGGCGAGAGTAGGGTACGATAGAGTAGGGTACGATAGAGTAGGGTAGGATGCTAGGGCCAGAGTAGGGTACGATAGAGTAGGGTAGGATGCTAGGGCCAGAGTAGGGTAGGATGCTAGGGCGAGAGTAGGGTACAATAGAGTAGGGTGGGCCAGGGAGGTTTAATTAGGCCAGGCTAGGACTGGGGCCAGGGAGGTTTAATTAGGCCAGGCTAGGACTGGGGCCAGGGAGGTTTAATTAGGCCAGGCTAGGACTGGGACCAGGGAGGTTTAATTAGGCCAGGCTAGGACTGGGGCCAGGGAGGTTTAATTAGGCCAGGCTAGGACTGGGGCCAGGGAGGTTTAATTAGGCCAGGCTAGGACTGGGGCCAGGGAGGTTTAATTAGGCCAGGCTAGGACTGGGGCCAGGGAGGTTTAATTAGGCCAGGCTAGGACTGGGGCCAGGAGGTTTAATTAGGCCAGGCTAGGACTGGGGCCAGGGAGGTTTAATTAGGCCAGGCTAGGACTGGGGCCAGGGAGGTTTAATTAGGCCAGGCTAGGACTGGGACCAGGGAGGTTTAATTAGGCCAGGCTAGGACTGGGGCCAGGGAGGTTTAATTAGGCCAGGCTAGGACTGGGGCCAGGGAGGTTTAATTAGGCCAGGCTAGGACTGGGGCCAGGAGGTTTAATTAGGCCAGGCTAGGACTGGGGCCAGGAGGTTTAATTAGGCCAGGCTAGGACTGGGGCCAGGGAGGTTTAATTAGGCCAGGCTAGGACTGGGGCCAGGGAGGTTTAATTAGGCCAGGCTAGGACTGGGACCAGGGAGGTTTAATTAGGCCAGGCTAGGACTGGGGCCAGGGAGGTTTAATTAGGCCAGGCTAGGACTGGGGCCAGGGAGGTTTAATTAGGCCAGGCTAGGACTGGGACCAGGGAGGTTTAATTAGGCCAGGCTAGGACTGGGACCAGGGAGGTTTAATTAGGCCAGGCTAGGACTGGGGCCAGGGAGGTTTAATTAGGCCAGGCTAGGACTGGGGCCAGGGAGGTTTAATTAGGCCAGTCTAGGACTGGGACCAGGGAGGTTTAATTAGTCCAGGCTAGGACTGGGGCCAGGGAGGTTTAATTAGGCCAGGCTAGGACTGGGGTCAGGGCGGTTTAATTAGGCCAGGCTAGGACTGGGACCAGGGAGGTTTAATTAGGCCAGGCTAGGACTGGGGCCAGGGAGGTTTAATTAGGCCAGGCTAGGACTGGGGCCAGGGAGGTTTAATTAGGCCAGGCTAGGACTGGGGCCAGGGAGGTTTAATTAGGCCAGGCTAGGACTGGGGCCAGGGAGGTTTAATTAGGCCAGGCTAGGACTGGGGCCAGGGAGGTTTAATTAGGCCAGGCTAGGACTGGGGCCAGGGAGGTTTAATTAGGCCAGGCTAGGACTGGGGCCAGGGAGGTTTAATTAGGCCAGGCTAGGACTGGGACCAGGGAGGTTTAATTAGGCCAGGCTAGGACTGGGACCAGGAGGTTTAATTAGGCCAGGCTAGGACTGGGGCCAGGGAGATTTAATTAGGCCAGGCTAGGACTGGGACCAGGGAGGTTTAATTAGGCCAGGCTAGGACTGGGGCCAGGAGGTTTAATTAGGCCAGGCTAGGACTGGGGCCAGGGAGGTTTAATTAGGCCAGGCTAGGACTGGGACCAGGGAGGTTTAATTAGGCCAGGCTAGGACTGGGACCAGGGAGGTTTAATTAGGCCAGGCTAGGACTGGGGCCAGGGAGGTTTAATTAGGCCAGGCTAGGACTGGGGCCAGGGAGGTTTAATTAGGCCAGGCTAGGACTGGGGCCAGGGAGGTTTAATTAGGCCAGGCTAGGACTGGGGCCAGGCTAGGAGGACCAGGGGTTTAATTAGGCCAGGCTAGGACTGGGTCCAGGGAGGTTTAATTAGGCCAGGCTAGGACTGGGGCCAGGGAGGTTTAATTAGGCCAGGCTAGGACTGGGGCCAGGGAGGTTTAATTAGGCCAGGCTAGGACTGGGGCCAGGGTGATTTAATTAGGCCAGGCTAGGACTGGGGCCAGGGAGGTTTAATTAGGCCAGGCTAGGACTGGGACCAGGGAGGTTTAATTAGGCCAGGCTAGGACTGGGGCCAGGGAGGTTTAATTAGGCCAGGCTAGGACTGGGACCAGGGAGGTTTAATTAGGCCAGGCTAGGACTGGGGCCAGGGAGGTTTAATTAGGCCAGGCTAGGACTGGGGCCAGGGAGATTTAATTAGGCCAGGCTAGGACTGGGGCCAGGGAGGTTTAATTAGGCCAGGCTAGGACTGGGGCCAGGGAGGTTTAATTAGGCCAGGCTAGGACTGGGACCAGGGAGGTTTAATTAGGCCAGGCTAGGACTGGGACCAGGGAGGTTTAATTAGGCCAGGCTAGGACTGGGGCCAGGGAGGTTTAATTAGGCCAGGCTAGGACTGGGGCCAGGGAGGTTTAATTAGGCCAGGCTAGGACTGGGGCCAGGGAGGTTTAATTAGGCCAGGCTAGGACTGGGGCCAGGGAGGTTTAATTAGGCCAGGCTAGGACTGGGTCCAGGGAGGTTTAATTAGGCCAGGCTAGGACTGGGGCCAGGGAGGTTTAATTAGGCCAGGCTAGGACTGGGGCCAGGGAGGTTTAATTAGGCCAGGCTAGGACTGGGGCCAGGGAGATTTAATTAGGCCAGGCTAGGACTGGGGCCAGGGAGGTTTAATTAGGCCAGGCTAGGACTGGGACCAGGGAGGTTTAATTAGGCCAGGCTAGGACTGGGGCCAGGGAGGTTTAATTAGGCCAGGCTAGGACTGGGACCAGGGAGGTTTAATTAGGCCAGGCTAGGACTGGGGCCAGGGAGGTTTAATTAGGCCAGGCTAGGACTGGGGCCAGGGAGATTTAATTAGGCCAGGCTAGGACTGGGGCCAGGGAGGTTTAATTAGGCCAGGCTAGGACTGGGGCCACGGACTCTGATTGGTGTGTGACAGTTCTCAGGGTGGTTGTTAGCAAATAACTCTACATTTCATGTGACAGAGTAGATCACAGGGAGTGTTTGTCACTCATCAAGAAGAAGGAGACGTTGGGATGAGAGGGAGGGAGAGAGGCGTGGGGGAAAAGGAGAGGGAGGGGGATGAGAGGGAGGGAGAGAGGGGTGAGGGAAAAGGAGAGGGAGGGGGATGAGAGGGAGGAGAGAGGGGTGAGGGAAAGGAGAGGGAAGGAGATGAGAGGGGTGAGGGAAAAGGAGAGGGAGGGGATGAGAGGGAGGGAGAGAGGGGTGAGGGAAAAGGAGAGGGAGGGGATGAGAGGGAGGGGAGAGAGGGTGAGGGAAAAGGAGAGGGAGGGGGATGAGAGGGAGGGAGAGGGGTGAGGGAAAAGGAGAGGGAGGGGGATGAGAGGGAGGGAGAGAGGGGTGAGGGAAAGGAGAGGGAAGGAGATGAGAGGGGTGAGGGAAAAGGAGAGGGAGGGGGGGATGAGAGGGAGGAGAGAGGGGTGAGGGAAAAGGAGAGGGAGGGGGATGAGAGGGAGGGAGAGAGGGGTGAGGGAAAGGAGGGAAGGAGATGAGAGGGGTGAGGAAAAGGAGAGGGAGGGGATGAGAGGGAGGGAGAGAGGGTGAGGAAAAGGAGAGGGAGGGGGATGAGAGGGAGGGAGAGAGGGGTGAGGGAAAGGAGAGGGAGGAGATGAGAGGGAGGGAGAGAGGAGCGAGGGAAGAATGAGAGGGAGGGGGATGAGAGGAGCGAGGGAAAGAATGAGAGGTCAGGGCACTAGAGGGAGGAGAGAGGGGTGAGGGAAAAGGAGAGGGAGGGAGATGAGAGGGAGGGAGAGAGGGGTGAGGGAAAGGAGAGGGAGGGAGATGAGAGGGGGGAGGGAAAGAATGAGAGGTCAGGGACGAGAGGGAGGGAGAGAGGCGTGGGGGAAAAGGAGAGGGAGGGAGATGAGAGGGAGGGAGAGAGGGGTGAGGGAAAGGAGAGGGAGGGAGATGAGAGGGGTGAGGGAAAGAATGAGAGGTTGGGGGACGAGAGGGAGGAGAGAGGAGCGAGGGAAGAATGAGAGGTCAGGGGATGAGAGGAGAGAGGGAAAGAATGAGAGGTCAGGGGACGAGAGGGAGGAGAGAGGAGCGAGGGAAGAATGAGAGGTCAGGGGATGAGAGGGGGAGGGAGAGAGGAGCGAGGGAAAGCCTCAAAGCTGTAGTTGCTAATCAACTTGAAGTTTGTAGGTTGTACACACACACACACAGACACAGACACACACACACACACACACACACACACACACACACACACACACACACACACACACACACACACACACACACACACACACACACACACACACACACACACACACACACACACACACACACACACACACACACACACACACACACACACACACACACACACACAACGGTGCATTTGATACTAGCTAGTCGGAATGTTTTACACACTGTAGTTATCTTGATTCATAACGTTTGATTGGTCAGTGTGTTGTTTACACTGATGCTGTCCCACTCATCTCAGTAGGCAGGTCCTTCAGTTGTAAACATGTAGCTCCTTTCAAGGACCTCTCAGAACCCCTCGCCAAGGTTCTTAGAATCACACACAGGGCTTTCTGTTCCGATTGGCTGAACACAAGGTTGACCTGCTCTTTCTTCCTGTGTTCCTCTCAGGCATTTCTAACTGGCTGACTTACCAGGTCCCGCTAACAGGTCTTTAATGATCCAGAGATTCGTCCTTAAAAAGGGCGAACACCGGGTTTATAGACAGGCTCCTTAGTTCATCGGATATGCTCAACTAACCATTCACGGAATAGTCACGATAAACCAGTCCTCGTTCTTCAAACCTCTCTCACAGAACCACGACGTCATGCTTCAAGAGACCGAAACTCTGTGGTCAAACTGCTCGTTGTCCGTGTGGTCTTTGGAAAGAAAGAGGGAGACATTTTAGGATTTGTTCTATTAAATCTGAGGGTTAGAGTCTTCCAGACTTCAAAAGCATGCTCGGTAGAGAATCTCAGATGAAATGAAACCGGCCCGTAATATTACGTTTTGATCATGTTGAATATCATGTGAGGTGGTGCATTACAGTAAGATAGTATTGTAGTGGTATTCTGAGTTGTTGCAGATGTTCAATAACTGTTACCATATGACAAATATATGAAAAATATATGACAAATATATGACAAATATATGAAAAATATATGACAAATATATGAAAAATATATGACAAATATATGACAAATATATGACAAATATATGACAAATATATGAAAAATATATGACAAATATATGAAAAATATATGACAAATATATGACAAATATATGACAAATATATGACAAATATATGAAAAATATATGACAAATATATGAAAAATATATGACAAATATATGACAAATATATGACAAATATATGACAAATATATGAAAAATATATATGAAAAATATATGACAAATATATGACAAATATATGACAAATATATGACAAATATATGAAAAATATATGACAAATATATGAAAAATATATGACAAATATATGACAAATATATGACAAATATATGAAAAATATATGACAAATATATGACAAATATATGAAAAATATATGAAAAATATATGACAAATATATGATAAATATATGAAAAATATATGACAAATATATGACAAATATATGACAAATATATGAAAAATATATGACAAATATATGACAAATATATGAAAAATATATGACAAATATATGAAAACGTGACAAACCACATGAGAAAAGCCCCGTTCTCTCCGTCCAGCTTTAGTTGTATGGTCTGTGTGCAGGCAGTCAGCTCTCCATCCAGCTTTAGTTGTATGGTCTGTGTGCAGGCAGTCAGCTCTCCATCCAGCTTTAGTTGTATGGTCTGTGTGCAGGCAGTCCGCTCTCCGTCCAGCTTTAGTTGTATGGTCTGTGTGCAGGCAGTCAGCTCTCCGTCCAGCTTTAGTTGTATGGTCTGTGTGCAGGCAGTCAGCTCTCCGTCCAGCTTTAGTTGTATGGTCTGTGTGCAGGCAGTCAGCTCTCCGTCCAGCTTTAGTTGTATGGTCTGTGTGCAGGCAGTCAGCTCTCCGTCCAGCTTTAGTTGTATGGTCTGTGTGCAGGCAGTCAGCTCTCCGTCCAGCTTTAGTTGTATGGTCTGTGTGCAGGCAGTCAGCTCTCCGTCCAGCTTTAGTTGTATGGTCTGTGTGCAGGCAGTCAGCTCTCCGTCCAGCTTTAGTTGTATGGTCTGTGTGCAGGCAGTCAGCTCTCGTCCAGCTTTAGTTGTATGGTCGTCAGTCAGCTTTAGCTTTGTATGGTCTGTGTGCAGGCAGTCAGCTCTCCGTCCAGCTTTAGTTGTATGGTCTGTGTGCAGGCAGTCAGCTCTCCGTCCAGCTTTAGTTGTATGGTCTGTGTGCAGGCAGTCAGCTCTCCGTCCAGCTTTAGTTGTATGGTCTGTGTGCAGGCAGTCAGCTCTCCGTCCAGCTTTAGTTGTATGGTCTGTGTGCAGGCAGTCAGCTCTCCGTCCAGCTTTAGTTGTATGGTCTGTGTGCAGGCAGTCAGCTCTCCGTCCAGCTTTAGTTGTATGGTCTGTGTGCAGGCAGTCAGCTCTCCGTCCAGCTTTAGTTGTATGGTCTGTGTGCAGGCAGTCAGCTCTCCGTCCAGCTTTAGTTGTATGGTCTGTGTGCAGGCAGTCAGCTCTCCGTCCAGCTTTAGTTGCAGGCAGTCATCCAGGTCTGTGTGCAGGCAGTCAGCTCTCCGTCCAGCTTTAGTTGTATGGTCTGTGTGCAGGCAGTCAGCTCTCCGTCCAGCTTTAGTTGTATGGTCTGTGTGCAGGCAGTCAGCTCTCCGTCCAGCTTTAGTTGTATGGTCTGTGTGCAGGCAGTCAGCTCTCCGTCCAGCTTTAGTTGTATGGTCTGTGTGCAGGCAGTCAGCTCTCCGTCCAGCTTTAGTTGTATGGTCTGTGTGCAGGCAGTCAGCTCTCAGGCGTCAGCTTTCCAGTTGTATGGTCTGTGTGCAGGCAGTCAGCTCTCCGTCCAGCTTTAGTTGTATGGTCTGTGTGCAGGCAGTCAGCTCTCCGTCCAGCTTTAGTTGTATGGTCTGTGTGCAGGCAGTCAGCTCTCCGTCCAGCTTTAGTTGTATGGTCTGTGTGCAGGCAGTCAGCTCTCCGTCCAGCTTTAGTTGTATGGTCTGTGTGCAGGCAGTCAGCTCTCCGTCCAGCTTTAGTTGTATGGTCTGTGTGCAGGCAGTCAGCTCTCCGTCCAGCTTTAGTTGTATGGTCTGTGTGCAGGCAGTCAGCTCTCCGTCCAGCTTTAGTTGTATGGTCTGTGTGCAGGCAGTCAGCTCTCCGTCCAGCTTTAGTTGTATGGTCTGTGTGCAGGCAGTCAGCTCTCCGTCCAGCTTTAGTTGTATGGTCTGTGTGCAGGCAGTCAGCTCTCCGTCCAGCTTTAGTTGTATGGTCTGTGTGCAGGCAGTCAGCTCTCCGTCCAGCTTTAGTTGTATGGTCTGTGTGCAGGCAGTCAGCTCTCCGTCCAGCTTTAGTTGTATGGTCTGTGTGCAGGCAGTCAGCTCTCCGTCCAGCTTTAGTTGTATGGTCTGTGTGCAGGCAGTCAGCTCTCCGTCCAGCTTTAGTTGTAGCAGGCAGTCAGCTCTCCGTCCAGCTTTAGTTGTATGGTCTGTGTGCAGGCAGTCAGCTCTCCGTCCAGCTTTAGTTGTATGGTCTGTGTGCAGGCAGTCAGCTCTCCGTCCAGCTTTAGTTGTATGGTCTGTGTGCAGGCAGTCAGCTCTCCGTCCAGCTTTAGTTGTATGGTCTGTGAGCAGGCAGTCAGCTCTCCGTCCAGCTTTAGTTGTATGGTCTGTGTGCAGGCAGTCAGCTCTCCGTCCAGCTTTAGTTGTATGGTCTGTGTGCAGGCAGTCAGCTCTCCGTCCAGCTTTAGTTGTATGGTCTGTGTGCAGGCAGTCAGCTCTCCGTCCAGCTTTAGTTGTATGGTCTGTGTGCAGGCAGTCAGCTCTCCGTCCAGCTTTAGTTGTATGGTCTGTGTGCAGGCAGTCAGCTCTCCGTCCAGCTTTAGTTGTATGGTGTGTGTGCAGGCAGTCAGCTCTCCGTCCAGCTTTAGTTGTATGGTCTGTGTGCAGGCAGTCAGCCCTCCGTCCAGCTTTAGTTGTATGGTCTGTGTGCAGGCAGTCAGCCCTCCGTCCAGCTTTAGTTGTATGGTCTGTGTGCAGGCAGTCAGCCCTCCGTCCAGCTTTAGTTGTATGGTCTGTGTGCAGGCAGTCAGCTCTCCGTCCAGCTTTAGTTGTATGGTCTGTGTGCAGGCAGTCAGCTCTCCGTCCAGCTTTAGTTGTATGGTCTGTGTGCAGGCAGTCAGCTCTCCGTCCAGCTTTAGTTGTATGGTCTGTGTGCAGGCAGTCAGCTCTCCGTCCAGCTTTAGTTGTATGGTCTGTGTGCAGGCAGTCAGCTCTCCGTCCAGCTTTAGTTGTATGGTCTGTGTGCAGGCAGTCAGCTCTCCGTCCAGCTTTAGTTGTATGGTCTGTGTGCAGGCAGTCAGCTCTCCGTCCAGCTTTAGTTGTATGGTGTGTGTGCAGGCAGTCAGCTCTCCGTCCAGCTTTAGTTGTATGGTGTGTGTGCAGGCAGTCAGCTCTCCGTCCAGCTTTAGTTGTATGGTCTGTGTGCAGGCAGTCAGCTCTCCGTCCAGCTTTAGTTGTATGGTGTGTGTGCAGGCAGTCAGCTCTCCGTCCAGCTTTAGTTGTATGGTCTGTGTGCAGGCAGTCAGCTCTCCGTCCAGCTTTAGTTGTATGGTCTGTGTGCAGGCAGTCAGCTCTCCGTCCAGCTTTAGTTGTATGGTGTGTGTACAGGCAGTCAGCTCTCCGTCCAGCTTTAGTTGTATGGTGTGTGTGCAGGCAGTCAGCTCTCCGTCCAGCTTTAGTTGTATGGTGTGTGTACAGGCAGTCAGCTCTCCGCCATTAAAACTGCCAAGATCCGTAACGGTTGGACGTTTTTCAAATCACAGGGAGGGCAAAGAGAGAGATGCTGACTAATGGGATCTGTCCCTTGGACTGGAGCCAGGAGAGTCTAGTGTTGGACAGCTGGAGTTGTCTACGCAAGTGGCTGGTCGTTTAGCAGTTGACATGTTGGTAACCGAAAGGTTGCTAGTTCAAATCCCAGAGCCGACAAGGTGAAAAATCAGTCGGTGGCCATGAGCAAGGCACTTGATCATATATTTTCCAGGGTCGCCGTTGATAATGACTGACCCTGTCTGTGACCCCACTCTCTCCAGGCTGTCTGACCCCACTCTCTCCAGGCTGTCTGACCCCACTCTCTCCAGGCTGTCTGACCCCACTCTCTCCAGGCTGTCTGACCCCACTCTCTCCAGGCTGTCTGACCCCACTCTCTCCAGGCTGTCTGACCCCACTCTCTCCAGGCTGTCTGTGACCCCACTCTCTCCAGGCTGTCTGACCCCACTCTCTCCAGGCTGTCTGACCCCACTCTCTCCAGGCTGTCTGACCCCACTCTCTCCAGGCTGCCTGACCCCACTCTCTCCAGGCTGTCTGACCCCACTCTCTCCAGGCTGCCTGACCCCATTCTCTTCAGGCTGTCTGGCCCTTCACTCTCTCCAGGCTGTCTGGCCCTTCACTCTCTCCAGGCTGTCTGGCCCTTCACTTTCTCCAGGCTGTCTCTGGTCCTTCACTCTCTCCAGGCTGTCTGGCCCTTCACTCTCTCCAGGCTGTCTGGTCCTTCACTCTCTCCAGGCTGTCTGGCCCTTCACTCTCTCCAGGCTGTCTCTGACCCCACTCTCTCCAGGCTGTCTGACCCCACTCTCTCCAGGCTGCCTGGCCCTTCACTCTCTCCAGGCTGTCTCTGACCCCACTCTCTCCAGGCTGTCTGGTCCTTCACTCTCTCCAGGCTGTCTGGTCCTTCACTCTCTCCAGGCTGCCTCGCCCTTCACTCTCTCCAGGCTGCCTCTGACCCCACTCTCTCCAGGCTGCCTGGCCCTTCACTCTCTCCAGGCTGTCTGTGACCCCACTCTCTCCAGGCTGTCTGACCCTTCACTCTCTCCAGGCTGTCTGACCCCACTCTCTCCAGGCTGTCTGACCCTTCACTCTCTCCAGGCTGTCTGACCCCACTCTCTCCAGGCTGTCTGGCCCTTCACTCTCTCCAGGCTGTCTGGCCCTTCACTCTCTCCAGGCTGTCTGACCCCACTCTCTCCAGGCTGTCTGACCCCACTCTCTCCAGGCTGTCTCTGACCCCACTCTCTCCAGGCTGTCTAGCCCTTCACTCTCTCCAGGCTGTCTGACCCCACTCTCTCCAGGCTGTCTGGCCCTTCACTCTCTCCAGGCTGTCTGACCCCACTCTCTCCAGGCTGTCTGGCCCTTCACTCTCTCCAGGCTGTCTGGCCCTTCACTCTCTCCAGGCTGTCTGACCCCACTCTCTCCAGGCTGTCTGGCCCTTCACTCTCTCCAGGCTGTCTGGCCCTTCACTCTCTCCAGGCTGTCTGGCCCTTCACTCTCTCCAGGCTGTCTGGCCCTTCACTCTCTCCAGGCTGTCTGGCCCTTCACTCTCTCTGGCTGTCTGACCCTTCACTCTCTCTGGCTGTCTGACCCTTCACTCTCTCTGGCTGTCTGACCCTTCACTCTCTCTGGCTGTCTGGCCCTTCACTCTCTCTGGCTGTCTGGCCCTTCACTCTCTCTGGCTGTCTGACCCTTCACTCTCTCTGGCTGTCTGGCCCTTCACTCTCTCTGGCTGTCTGACCCTTCACTCTGTCTGGCTGTCTGGCCCTTCACTCTGTCTGGCTGTCTGACTGCAGAGTGTAGTCATGTTTATATAGGAGAATAGGTGAAGGGTATCCCAGCATGTTGCAGAGTGTAGTCATGTTTCTATAGGAGAATAGGTGAAGGGCATCCCAGCATGCTGCAGAGTGTAGTCATGTTTCTATAGGAGAATAGGTGAAGGGTATCCCAGCATGCTGCAGAGTGTAGTCATGTTTCTATAGGAGAATAGGTGAAGGGTATCCCAGCATGTTGCAGAGTGTAGTCATGTTTCTATAGGAGAATAGGTGAAGGGCATCCCAGCATGCTGCAGAGTGTAGTCATGTTTCTATAGGAGAATAGGTGAAGGGTATCCCAGCATGCTGCAGAGTGTAGTCATGTTTCTATAGGAGAATAGGTGAAGGGCATCCCAGCATGCTGCAGAGTGTAGTCATGTTTCTATAGGAGAATAGGTGAAGGGTATCCCAGCATGCTGCAGGGTGTAGTCATGTTTCTATAGGAGAATAGGTGAAGGGCATCCCAGCATGTTGCAGAGTGTAGTCATGTTTCTATAGGAGAATAGGTGAAGGGCATCCCAGCATGCTGCAGAGTGTAGTCATGTTTCTATAGGAGAATAGGTGAAGGGCATCCCAGCATGTTGCAGAGTGTAGTCATGTTTCTATAGGAGAATAGGTGAAGGGCATCCCAGCATGCTGCAGAGTGTAGTCATGTTTCTATAGGAGAATAGGTGAAGGGCATCCCAGCATGTTACAGGGTGTAGTCATGTTTCTATAGGAGAATAGGTGAAGGGTATCCCAGCATGCTGCAGGGTGTAGTCATGTTTCTATAGGAGAATAGGTGAAGGGCATCCCAGCATGTTGCAGAGTGTAGTCATGTTTCTATAGGAGAATAGGTGAAGGGCATCCCAGCATGCTGCAGAGTGTAGTCATGTTTCTATAGGAGAATAGGTGAAGGGCATCCCAGCATGTTGCAGAGTGTAGTCATGTTTCTATAGGAGAATAGGTGAAGGGCATCCCAGCATGCTGCAGAGTGTAGTCATGTTTCTATAGGAGAATAGGTGAAGGGCATCCCAGCATGTTACAGGGTGTAGTCATGTTTCTATAGGAGAATAGGTGAAGGGCATCCCAGCATGTTACAGGGTGTAGTCATGTTTCTATAGGAGAATAGGTGAAGGGCATCCCAGCATGTTGCAGAGTGTAGTCATGTTTCTATAGGAGAATAGGTGAAGGGCATCCCAGCATGCTGCAGAGTGTAGTCATGTTTCTATAGGAGAATAGGTGAAGGGCATCCCAGCATGTTACAGGGTGTAGTCATGTTTCTATAGGAGAATAGGTGAAGGGCATCCCAGCATGTTGCAGAGTGTAGTCATGTTTCTATAGGAGAATAGGTGAAGGGCATCCCAGCATGCTGCAGAGTGTAGTCATGTTTCTATAGGAGAATAGGTGAAGGGCATCCCAGCATGTTGCAGAGTGTAGTCATGTTTCTATAGGAGAATAGGTGAAGGGCATCCCAGCATGCTGCAGAGTGTAGTCATGTTTCTATAGGAGAATAGGTGAAGGGCATCCCAGCATGTTACAGGGTGTAGTCATGTTTCTATAGGAGAATAGGTGAAGGGTATCCCAGCATGCTGCAGGGTGTAGTCATGTTTCTATAGGAGAATAGGTGAAGGGCATCCCAGCATGTTGCAGAGTGTAGTCATGTTTCTATAGGAGAATAGGTGAAGGGCATCCCAGCATGCTGCAGAGTGTAGTCATGTTTCTATAGGAGAATAGGTGAAGGGCATCCCAGCATGTTGCAGAGTGTAGTCATGTTTCTATAGGAGAATAGGTGAAGGGCATCCCAGCATGCTGCAGAGTGTAGTCATGTTTCTATAGGAGAATAGGTGAAGGGCATCCCAGCATGTTACAGGGTGTAGTCATGTTTCTATAGGAGAATAGGTGAAGGGCATCCCAGCATGTTACAGGGTGTAGTCATGTTTCTATAGGAGAATAGGTGAAGGGCATCCCAGCATGTTGCAGAGTGTAGTCATGTTTCTATAGGAGAATAGGTGAAGGGCATCCCAGCATGCTGCAGAGTGTAGTCATGTTTCTATAGGAGAATAGGTGAAGGGCATCCCAGCATGTTACAGGGTGTAGTCATGTTTCTATAGGAGAATAGGTGAAGGGCATCCCAGCATGTTACAGGGTGTAGTCATGTTTCTATAGGAGAATGCAGTGTGTTAAACATGACTTGTGACAGGGAGCTGTTGTATGAAGCCTGTTATCTCTCCCGGTGTCTTTAGTCACGGTCAGAGATCCTGTATGAGGAGATCTGACTCAGTGGATTAGAGAATGGTGTCCACACACACACACACACACACACACACACACACACACACACACACACACACACACACACACACACACACACACACACACACACACACACACACACACACACACACACACACACACACACACACACACACACACACACACACACACACACACACACACACACACACACACGTAGTACAGACAGACACCTATTGTAGCTGGAGCTCAAGAGGACAGTGCCTCCCCTTCGTCTTTCCCCCTTCATCTCTCCCCTCATCTCTCCCCCTTCATCTCTCCCCCTTCATCTCTCCCTCTTCATCTCTCCCCCTTCATCTCTCCCCCTTCATCTCTCCCCCTTCATCTCTCCCTCTTCATCTCTCCCCTTCATCTCTCCCCCTTCATCTCTCCCCTCATCTCTCTCCCTTCATCTCTCCCCCTTCATCTCTCCCCCTTCATCTCTCCCCCTCATCTCCCCTCATCTCTCCCCCTTCATCTCCCCTCATCTCTCCCCCTTCATCTCTCCCCCTTCATCTCCCCTCATCTCTCCCCTTCATCTCTCCCCTCATCTCTCCCCTTCATCTCTCCCCTTCATCTCTCCCTTCATCTCTCCCCTCATCCCTCCCCTTCATCTCTCCCCCTCATCCCTCCCCTCCCTTCATCTCTCCCTTCATCTCTCCCCCTTCATCTCTCTCCCTCATCTCTCCCTCTTCATCTCTCCCCCTCATCTCTCCCCTCATCTCTCCCCTTCATCTCCCCCTTCATCTCTCCCCCTCATCTCTCCCCCTCATCTCTCCCCTTCATCTCCCCCTTCATCTCTCCCCCTCATCTCTCCCCCTCATCTCTCCCCCTTCATCTCCCCTTCATCTCTCCCCTTCATCTCTCCCCCTTCATCTCTCCCCTTCATCTCTCCCCCTTCATCTCTCCCCCTCAAATCTCAACAAGGCCCAATGTGTCCTGTCCCCCGCTCTTCTCCTTCCTGATAAGAGTACCTTGAGAAGGCCTCTTCAATCTTTCCACTAAGCCTTGTTCCATGATCTGTCTCCTGTTCATGGGCCCCTGAGTCAAGAACCAACATGTCAGCCTGGCTCCTGTCCTCTCGAAGGTGTATAGAGACTGAGCCTGTCATCTGGAAGGAAACATGCCATTGTTTTTTTTGTTGGAAAAGACCATAATCATCCTCTGTCTAAACTTTATGTGACGGTGCGTGGCGATTTCCCCCGTCTCATTTTTAAGGGACTACAGTATGTCTGCATGAGAGGTCTTTGTAATAACAGGAGGCAACTGGAGTACAGATGAGAGTAGAGCCCTGAGAGAGTGTTGGTGTTCTGCATGACGACTCCGTTGATATATTAATAGATAGAACTCGTCCAAATGACACTTCCTGGGAATGACCTCACCAGCCGCGACACACCCTGGTCCTCTCCAGCCCCCCCATGCACCCTCTACTGTCCAACCCTCTATCCCCAGTACCAACCCTCTATCCCCAGTACCAACCCTCTATACCCAGTACCAACCCTCTACCCCCAGTACCAACCCTCTATCCCCAGAACCAACCCTCTACCCCCAGTACCAACCCTCTACCCCCAGTACCAACCCTCTATCCCCAGTACCAACCCTCTACCCCCAGTACCAAACCTCTACCCCCAGTACCAACCCTCTATCCCCAGTACCAACCTTCTACCCCCAGTACCAACCCTCTATCCCCAGTACCAACCCTCTATACCCAGTACCAACCCTCTACCCCCAGTACCAACCCTCTATCCCCAGTACCAACCCTCTACCCCCAGTACCAACCCTCTACCCCCAGTACCAACCCTCTATCCCCAGTACCAACCCTCTACCCCCAGTACCAAACCTCTACCCCCAGTACCAACCCTCTACCCCCAGTACCAAACCTCTACCCCAGTACCAACCCTCTATCCCCAGTACCAACCCTCTACCCCCAGTACCAAACCTCTACCCCCAGTACCAACCCTCTATCCCCAGTACCAACCTTCTACCCCCAGTACCAACCCTCTATCCCCAGTACCAACCTTCTACCCCCAGTACCAACCCTCTACCCCCAGTACCAACCCTCTACCCCCAGTACCAACCCTCTATCCCCAGTACCAACCCTCTACCCACAGTACCAACCCTCTATCCCCAGTACCAACCCTCTACCCCCAGTACCAACCCTCTACCCCCAGTACCAACCCTCTACCCCCAGTACCAACCCTCTACCCCCAGTACCAACCCTCTATCCCCAGTACCAACCCTCTACCCCAGCCCTCTATCCCCAGTACCAACCCTCTATCCCCAGTACCAACCCTCTACCCCCAGTACCAACCCTCTATCCCCAGTACCAACCCTCTATCCCCAGTACCAACCCTCTACCCCAGTACCAACCCTCTATCCCCAGCCCTCTATCCCCAGTACCAACCCTCTACCCCCAGTACCAACCCTCTACCCCCAACCCTCTATCCCCCAGTACCAACCCTCTATCCCCCAGTACCAACACTCTATCCCCAGTACCAACCTTCTACCCCCAGTACCAACCCTCTATCCCCAGTACCAACCCTCTATACCCAGTACCAACCCTCTACCCCCAGTACCAACCCTCTATCCCCAGTACCAACCCTCTACCCCAGTACCAACCCTCTACCCCCAGTACCAACCCTCTATCCCCAGTACCAACCCTCTACCCCCAGTACCAAACCTCTACCCCCAGTACCAACCCTCTACCCCAGTACCAAACCTCTACCCCCAGTACCAACCCTCTATCCCCAGTACCAACCCTCTACCCCCAGTACCAAACCTCTACCCCCAGTACCAACCCTCTATCCCCAGTACCAACCTTCTACCCCCAGTACCAACCCTCTATCCCCAGTACCAACCTTCTACCCCCAGTACCAACCCTCTACCCCCCAGTACCAACCCTCTACCCCCAGTACCAACCCTCTATCCCCAGTACCAACCCTCTACCCACAGTACCAACCCTCTATCCCCAGTACCAACCCTCTACCCCCAGTACCAACCCTCTACCCCCAGTACCAACCCTCTACCCCCAGTACCAACCCTCTACCCCCAGTACCAACCCTCTATCCCCAGTACCAACCCTCTACCCCCAGCCCTCTATCCCCAGTACCAACCCTCTATCCCCAGTACCAACCCTCTACCCCCAGTACCAACCCTCTATCCCCAGTACCAACCCTCTATCCCCAGTACCAACCCTCTACCCCAGTACCAACCCTCTATCCCCAGCCCTCTATCCCCAGTACCAACCCTCTACCCCCAGTACCAACCCTCTACCCCCAACCCTCTATCCCCCAGTACCAACCCTCTATCCCCCAGTACCAACACTCTATCCCCAGTACCAATCCTCTACCCCCAACCCTCTATCCCCAGTACCAACCCTCTATCCCCAGTACCAACCCTCTACCCCCAGTACCAGCCCTCTACCCCCAGTACCAACCCTCTATCCCCAGCCCTCTACCCCCAGTACCAACCCTCTATCCCCAGCCCTCTACCCCCAGTACCAACTCTCTACCCCCCAACCCTCTATCCCCAGTACCAACCCTCTATCCCCAGTACCAACCCTCTATCCCCAGTACCAACCCTCTACCCCCAGAACCTGTGGTTAACGGTCAGAGCCCAGGTCTGACAGAACCTGTGGTTAACGGTCAGAGCCCAGGTCTGACAGAACCTGTGGTTAACGGTCAGAGCCCAGGTCTGACAGAACCTGTGGTTAACGGTCAGAGACCAGGTCTGACAGAACCTGTGGTTAACGGTCAGAGCCCAGGTCTGACAGAACCTGTGAAGATGATCTAGGTGTTGCTGTAACCCCTCTTTAATGGGAGACAGCAGCACCAGGTCATCTGTCTACAGCAGACCCTCCTTAGTGGGAGACAGCAGCACCAGGTCATCTGTCTACAGCAGACCCTCCTTAGTGGGAGACAGCAGACCCTCCTTAGTGGGAGACAGCAGCACCAGGTCATCTGTCTACAGCAGACCCTCCTTAGTGGGAGACAGCAGCACCAGGTCATCTGTCTACAGCAGACCCTCCTTAGTCGGAGACAGCAGACCCTCCTTAGTGGGAGACAGCAGACCCTCCTTAGTGGGAGACAGCAGCACCAGGTCATCTGTCTACAGCAGACCCTCCTTAGTGGGAGACAGCAGACCCTCCTTAGTGGGAGACAGCAGCACCAGGTCATCTGCGTACAGCAGACACTTGATTTCAGTGTTGTGTAGGGTGATACCAGGTGCTGCCTATTCTTCTAATGTTTTTGCCAATTCATTAATGTAGATGTTAAATAGTGTTGGAC
>NC_060175.1:102773739-102778739 GCF_021184085.1 Oncorhynchus gorbuscha | reverse complement strand
GAGGGGGGGGAGGACAGGGAAGGAGAGGGGGGACAGGGGGTAGAGGACAGGGAAGGACAGGGAAGGAGAGGGGGACAGGGGTAGAGGACAGGCAAGGAGAGGGGGACAGGGGTAGTGGACAGGGGAGGGGAGGGGAGGACAGGGGAGGGAGAGGGGGACAGGGGTAGTAGACAGGGGAGGAGAGGGGGAGGACAGGGGAGGACAGGGAAGGAGAGGGGGACAGGGTAGTGGACAGGAGAGGGGAGGGGAGGACAGGGGTAGTGAACAGGGGAGGAGAGGGGGAGGACAGGGGAGGCCAGGGAAGGAGAGGGGGACAGGGGTAGAGGACAGGGAAGGGAGGGGAGGACAGGGGTAGTGGACAGGGGAGGGGAGGGGAGGACAGGGGTAGTGGACAGGGAAGGAGAGGGGGGGAGGACAGAGGAGGAGAGGGGGAGGACAGGGGTAGAGGACAGGGGAGGACAGGGGTAGAGGACAGGGAGGAGAGGGGGACAGGGGAGGACAGGAAAGGAGAGGGAGGACAGGGGTAGAGGACAGGGGTAGAGGACAGGGGTAGAGGACAGGGGTAGAGGACAGGGGAGGAGAGGGGAGGACAGGGGAGGACAGGAAAGGAGAGGGGAGGACAGGGGAGGACAGGAAAGGACAGGGGAGGACAGGGGTAGAGGACAGGGGTAGAGGACAGGGGAGGAGAGGGGAGGACAGGGGTAGAGGACAGGGGAGGAGAGGGGAGGACAGGGGTAGAGGACAGGGGAGGAGAGGGGAGGACAGGGTAGAGGACAGGGGTAGAGGACAGGGGAGGAGAGGGGAGGACAGGGGTAGAGGACAGGGAAGGAGAGGGGAGGACAGGGGTAGAGGACAGGGGTAGAGGACAGGAAAGGAGAGGGAGGACAGGGTAGAGGACAGGGGTAGAGGACAGGGGAGGAGAGGGGAGGACAGGGGTAGAGGACAGGGGTAGAGGACAGGGGTAGAGGACAGGAAAGGAGAGAGGAGGACAGGGGAGGAGAGGGGAGGACAGGGGTAGAGGACAGGGGTAGAGGACAGGAAAGGAGAGGGGAGGACAGGGGAGGAGGGGGAGGACAGGGGTAGAGGACAGGGAGGAGAGGGGAGGACAGGGGTAGAGGACAGGGGTAGAGGACAGGGGAGGAGAGGGGAGGACAGGGGTAGAGGACAGGGGTAGAGGACAGGGGTAGAGGACAGGGGAGGAGAGGGGAGGACAGGGGTAGAGGACAGGGGTAGAGGACAGGGGTAGAGGAGAGGGGAGGACAGGGGTAGAGGACAGGGGAGGAGAGGGGAGGACAGGGGTAGAGGACAGGGGTAGAGGACAGGGGAGGAGAGGGGAGGACAGGGGTAGAGGACAGGGGTAGAGGACAGGGAAGGAGAGGGGAGGACAGGGGTAGAGGACAGGGGAGGAGAGGGGTAGAGGACAGGGGAAGAGAGGGGAGGACAGGGGTAGAGGACAGGGGAGGAGAGGGGAGGACAGGGGTAGAGGACAGGGGAGGAGAGGGGAGGACAGGGGTAGAGGACAAGGGTAGAGGACAGGGGAGGAGAGGGGGGACAGGTGAGGACAGGAAAGGAGAGGGGAGGACAGGGGTAGAGGACAGGGGTAGAGGACAGGGGAGGACAGGAAAGGAGAGGGGAGGACAGGGGTAGAGGACAGGGGAGGAGTAGAGACATGTTTCTTCCAACCTCCTATCAGGGCTGGGCCCTAAGCTATTTCAGCGATGGACTGTGTGAGTGTTTGTGCTCTCAGGCGCACGTGTGTCTGTGTGTGTGTGTGTGTGTGTGTGTGTGTGTGTGTGTGTGTGTGTGTGTGTGTGTGTGTGTGTGTGTGTGTGTGTGTGTGTGTGTGTGTGTGTGTGTGTGTGTGTGTGTGTGTGTGGGGGGGGGGGGTGGGGGGGGGGGGTCTGCCTGCCTGCCTGCCTGCCTGCCTGCTTGTCAGAGAGAGTCTTAGAGAGTCAGTGATTGTGAGCAGGGAGAGACTTCTGTACACTTATTCTCAGGATCCTGTCCTCTCTGATCTGGTAGTCTCATCAAGCAGCCGGCTCTCTCTTGGAATTAGCCCGATGACTCAGGTTGACTCTGAGTTAGTGATTGAGGACTCAGGTTAACTCTGACAGTTAGTGAATGAGGACTCAGGTTAACTCTGAGGGTTAGTGAGTGAGGTCATCAGGTTAACTCTGAGTTAGTGATTGAGGACTCAGGTTAACTCTGAGAGTTAATGAATGAGGACTCAGGTTAACTCTGAGGGTTAGTGATTGAGGACTCCATTTAACTCTGAGTTAGTGATTGAGGACTCAGGTTAACTCTGAGAGTTAATGATTGAGGACTCAGGTTAACTCTGCGTTAGTGATTGTGTACATGGAGTGTACAGACTTCTGGAGTCTCTCTACGTAGTGCACTACTTTGGACCTGAGCCTGATATAGTGCACTACTTTAGACCAGAGCCGGATATAGTACACTACTTTAGACCTTTTTCACTACTCTCTCTCTCTGTCTCTCTCTCTTCCTCTGTCTCTCTCTCTCTCTGTCTCTCTGTCTCTCTCTCTCTCTCTCTCTCTCTCTCTCTCTCTCTCTCTCTCTCTCTCTCTCTCTCTCTCTCTCTCTCTCTCTCTCTCTCTCTCTCTCTCTTCCTCTTTCTCCCCCTTTCCCTGAGATCAGACTGTCCCTTAAACTCCCTTTGGCCTGTGGCATTTTGACCTGGGCGTGTATGAGATTGGGGTTAAACTCCTTTCCTACCATCCCTCTCTCTCTCTTTCTCTATCCCCCTTCCTCCCTCAGGTGCCAGCAGGCCCATCGTTCATCCCCCCCCCCTCCCTTCCTTCTCCCTGCTCATCACCATGGTAATCTAGGGCAGCAGGATTCTGGAATGCACAACCAACTCCCTGAGTAATGTGTACAATTAATAACCCTACTGTGTGTGTGTGTGTGTGTGTGAGTGAGAGAGTGTGTGAGAGAGTGAGTGAGTGAGTGAGTGAGTGAGTGAGTGAGTGAGTGAGTGAGTGAGTGAGTGAGTGAGTGAGTGAGAGAGTGTGTGAGAGAGTGTGTGAGAGAGTGAGAGAGTGAGTGAGTGAGTGAGTGAGTGAGTGAGTGAGTGAGTGAGTGAGTGAGTGAGTGAGTGAGTGAGTGAGTGAGTGAGTGAGAGAGTGTGTGAGAGAGTGTGTGAGAGAGTGAGAGAGTGTGTGAGAGAGTGAGTGAGTGAGTGAGTGAGTGAGTGAGTGAGTGAGTGAGTGAGTGAGTGAGTGAGTGAGTGAGTGAGTGAGTGAGAGAGTGTGTGAGAGAGTGAGTGAGTGAGAGAGTGTGTGAGAGAGTGAGAGAGTGAGTGAGAGAGTGTGTAAGAGAGTGAGTGAGTGAGAGAGTGTGTGAGAGAGTGAGTGAGTGAGTGAGTGAGTGAGTGAGTGAGTGAGTGAGTGAGTGAGTGAGTGAGTGAGTATGTGAGTGAGTGAGAGAGTGAGTGAGAGAGTGAGTGTGTGAGAGAGTGAGTGAGTGAGAGAGTGAGAGATCATCCTCACAGGGCCATTCACTGATCCCATTTATTGGTCAGATTCATTTCAAAGGACATTTTTATTTTATTTATTTAACCATTTTTCACATTGAGATTAAAAATATATTTTTTAATTTTACGAGAGTCCTGTTTACATAACAACAGAACAATAAAACATACACATGTGTGTATAAAACAATATAATTCAGCACACAATAACAAAATAAACGTATTTAATAAAAGCAATCACCTTGGACTGTGAGTATTTTGACATTGAATAGATAGAGGTCCTGTCTGGGTGGTTGGTGAAACTCTGGTCTCTCTCTCTCCTCCTCATTGAATAGATAGAGGTCCTGTCTGGGAGGTTGGTGAAACTCTGGTCTCTCTCTCTCTCTCTCGTTGGTGAAACTCTGGTCTCTCTCTCTCCTCCTCATTGTATAGATAGAGGTCCTGTCTGGGAGGTTGGTGAAACTCTGGTCTCTCTCTCTCTCTCTCTCTCTCTCATTGGTGAAACTCTGGTCTCTCTCTCTCCTCCTCATTGTATAGATAGAGGTCCTGTCTGGGAGGTTGGTGAAACTCTGGTCAAAGTTCAATGATTCCTTCAAGCTCTACATTTCATGAATAGTATTGAGGTGGTAGAATGACTTATTAACCAACGAGATACCAGTACCTCTTGGCAATACTACAGGTTTAGTATGGATGCTGTTCAACACACGCACACACACACACACACACACACACACACACACACACACACACACACACACACACACACACACACACACACACACACACACACACACACACACACACACACACACACACACACACACACACACACACACACACACACACACACACACACACACACACACACACACACACACACACACACACACACACACACAACTGACTGACACAATGACTGAACTGGAAACTTAAAACTGGTTTCAGGTCCCTTCCTTTTCCAGACAGGAAGTTGTTCTAACCGGGTTATGAAGGAGCTTATCTAACAGGAAGTTGATCTAACCGGGTTATGAAGGAGCTTATCTAACAGGGCGATACAGAACTGTAACCTCACACCCTATTGGCCAAAATCAAAAACCTCACACCCTATTGGCCAAAATCAAAAACCTCACACCCTATTGGCCAAAATCAAAAACCTCACACCCTATTGGCCAAAATCAAAAACCTCACACCCTATTACAGTAACGTGTGAGGCACATTAGGGACAGTTCACAGGCGTGAAGCCCTAGCTGTGTCCCAAATGACACCCTACTTCCTACATCGTACAGCCCTGGTCATGAGCCCTGGTCATGAGCCCTGGTCATGAGCCCTGGTCATGAGCCCTGGTCATGAGCCCTGGTCATGAGCCCTGGTCATGAGCCCTGGTCATGAGCCCTGGTCATGAGCCCTGGTCATGAGCCCTGGTCATGAGCCCTGGTCAAGTAGTGGACCTCTGTCATCACAAATCATAGATACTGTAAACTGTTGGTTTCGTTACTCTTTAACACTGACGATT
>NC_060175.1:102767558-102773639 GCF_021184085.1 Oncorhynchus gorbuscha | reverse complement strand
GCTGTAATGCCATTTACTAGTCAGTGTTGGGGCGAAGTGAATTACATTCTGTAATGCCATTTACTAGTCAGTGTCTCACCTGTAGACTCACGCTATAATGCCATTTACTAGTCAGTGTCTCACCTGTAGACTCACACTATAATACCATTTACTAGTCAGTGTTGGGGAGTAGTGAATTACATTCTGTAATGCCATTTACTAGTCAGTGTCTCACCTGTAGACTCACACTATAATACCGTTTACTAGTCAGTGTCTCACCTGTAGACTCACACTATAATGCCATTTACTAGTCAGTGTCTCACCTGTAGACTCACACTATAATACCGTTTACTAGTCAGTGTCTCACCTGTAGACTCACACTATAATGCCATTTACTAGTCAGTGTCTCACCTGTAGACTCACACTATAATACCATTTACTAGTCAGTGTTGGGGAGTAGTGAATTACATTCTGTAATGCCATTTACTAGTCAGTGTCTCACCTGTAGACTCACACTATAATACCGTGCTTTACATTAGTCAGTGTCTCACCTGTAGACTCGCCATAATTATGGCCAGCACATTAGTTAAAAGTTCACCAAATCACAAGAGTAAATACCATTTACTAGCATGTCTCACCTGTAGACTCACACTATAATGCCATTTACTAGTCAGTGTCTCACCTGTAGACTCACGCTTATAATACCATTTACTAGTCAGTGTTTCACCCAGACTCACACTATAATACTCATTTACTAGTCAGTGTTGGGGAGTAGTGAATTACATTCTGTAATGCCATTTACTAGTCAGTGTTGGAGAGTAGTGAATTACATTCTGTAATGCCATTTACTAGTCAGTGTTGGGGAGTAGTGAATTACATTCTGTAATGCCATTTACTAGTCAGTGTTGGGGAGTAGTGAATTACATTCTGTAATGCCATTTACTAGTCAGTGTTGGGGAGTAGTGAATTACATTCTGTAATGCCATTTACTAGTCAGTGTCTCACCTGTAGACTCACACTATAATACCATTTACTAGTCAGTGTCTCACCTGTAGACTCACACTATAATGCCATTTACTAGTCAGTGTCTCACCTGTAGACTCACACTATAATACCATTTACTAGTCAGTGTCTCACCTGTAGACTCACACTATAATGCCATTTACTAGTCAGTGTCTCACCTGTAGACTCACACTATAATACCATTTACTAGTCAGTGTCTCACCTGTAGACTCACACTATAATGCCATTTACTAGTCAGTGTCTCACCTGTAGACTCACGCTATAATACCATTTACTAGTCAGTGTTGAGGAGTAGTGAATTACATTCTGTAATGCCATTTACTAGTCAGTGTTGGGGAGTAGTGAATTACATTCTGTAATGCCATTTACTAGTCAGTGTTGGGGAGTAGTGAATTACATTCTGTAATGCCATTTACTAGTCAGTGTTGGGGAGTAGTGAATTACATGCACTGTAGTTCAGCAGAATCATTTCATTACATCTTGCTGTAGCTTGGTGGTAGTTTAACTAAATCCAGACTTGGTAATATTTGCAGTAGTTCATTACTCTTTTGCTGTGTAGTTAACTACTGGAACTACACACTACTTTTTCTGAAGAAAGACTAATAATTATGGGTAAGGTAGTCCAGAATGTCCTTTCTGTTTGGGCCTCAGACCTGCCTGAATGTCCTTTTTGTTTGGGCCTCAGACCTGCCTGATTGTTCTTTCTGTTTGGGTCATCAGACTCAAGCCTGCCGCTTGATTGTTCTCTCTCTGTTTGGGCCAGTAATTCGCCTGCTGATTGTTCTTTCTTGAGTTTGGGCTCGTCAGACCTGCTCTGAATGTTCCTTCTGTTTGGGCCTGCACTGCCTGATTGTTCTTTCTGTTTGGGTCATCAGACCTGCCTGATTGTCCTTTCTCCTTCTGTTTGGGCCTCAAACCTGCCTGATTGTTCTCCTTTTTTCTGTTTGGCCTCAAACCTTGCCTGATTGTTCTTCTGTTTGGGTCATCAGACTCCAGTGTGCTCTGATTGTCCTTCTGTTTGGGCCTCAAACCTGCCTGATTGTTCTTTCTGTTTGGGTCATCAGACCTGCCTGATTGTCCTTTCTGTTTGGGCCTCAGACCTGACTGATTGTCCTTTCTGTTTGGGTCATCAGACCTGCCTGATTGTCCTTTCTGTTTGGGCCTCAGACCTGACAGATTCTCACTTCAAACTGTTTTTATGTGTAATAGGCTAAATTACACATTCTGTTAACATCTGTCTCCAGAGTGAATTGTTCTTGCAATTTGTAGTCTATAACATCTCAGATTTAGATATGATCATTTTTCACAAAGTAGTTTTGGTGTAGTGAACTACATTTTAAAAGTAACTTTAGTTAAGTAAACTATACTGAACAAAAATCTAAGCGCAACATGTGACCGTGACAGTTCATATAAGATAATCTGTCAATTGTAATAAATTCATTCGACCCTAATCTATGGATTTCACATGACTGGAAATACAGATGTACTGTTAATCTGTTGGTCACAGATACCTGAAAACAAAAGGTAGAGGTGTGGATCAGAAAACCAGTCCGTATCTGGTGTGACAAACCATTTGCCTCAAGCAGCGCGACAAATCTCCTTCACACAGAGTGGGTCAGGCTTTTTGATTGTGGCCTGTGGAATGTTGTCCCACTTCGCTTCAATGGCTGTGAAGTTACTGGATATTGGCGGGAACTGGAACGCGCTGTCCTACACGTCGATCCAGAGCATCCCAAACATGCTCAATGGATGACATGTCTGGTGAGTATGCAGGCCATGGAAGAACATGTTCAGCTTCCAGGAATTGTGTCCAGATCATTGCAACATGGGGCTGTTCATTATCATGCTGAAATATGAGGTGATGGTGGCGGATGAATGGCACGACAACGGGCCTCAGGATCTCTTCACGGTATCTCTGTGCTTTCAAATTGCAATCGATAAAATGCAATTGTGTTCGTTGTCCGTAGCTTATGCCTGTCCATACCATAACCCCACCACCACCACCATGGGACAATCAGTTAACAACGTTGACTTCAGCAAACCGCACAACGCCATTCACGTGGTCTGCGGTTGTGAGGCCGGTTGGTAGAGAAATGAACATGACATTCTCTGCCAACAGGTCTGTTGGATATCCCTGCAGTCAGCCCGCCAGTTGCCACGCTCCTTTAACTTGAGACATCTGTGGCATTGTGTTGTGTGATAAAACTGCACATTTTAGAGTGGCCTTTTATTGTCCCCCCGGCACAAGGTGCACCTGTGTAATGATCATGCTCTTTGAGTCCGGTGGATAGATAATCTTGGCAAAGTAGAAATGTTCACGAACAGGGATGTAAACAAATTTGGGCACAAAATTTGAGAGAAATACGATTTTTTTGTGCGTATGTAAAATTTGAGGGATATTTTTATTTCAACTCAGCATTTTTACATGTTGCGTCTATATTTTTGTCCAGTGTAACTTTTTCTTAAGGGAAGATTTAGTGTAGTTTAACTTATTTCCTGTGTGAAGTAATTGGTAGCTTGGTCAACTACATTTTCAGAGTAGCTTTCCTAACACTGTAACTGAACCAACACACATCTCAGTGTAATGATCTTCTTCTGCTGTTAGAAGAGAGGCAGACCGAAATGCAGCGTGTAGGTTACTCATGACCTTTAATAAAGATAAAGCGGTACATGAAATAATAGAAAATACAAAAACAACAAACAAGTGAAACAAATACAGCCTATCTGGTGACTAACACAAAGACAGGTACAATCACCCACGAAATACAACGCGCACTCAGGCTACCTAAATACGGTTCCCAATCCGAGACAACTAGAATCAGCTGACTCCAATTAGGAATCGCCTCAGGCAGCCAAGCCTAACTAGACACACCCCTAATAATACACACTCCCAATTAATACAAACCCTAATACGAAATACAACATATAAACCCATGTCACACCCTGGCCTACCCAAACATATAACAAAAACACAAGATACAATGACCAAGGCGTGACAGAACCCCCCTAAGGTGCGGACTCCGGACGCACCTCAAGAGCATAGGGAGGGTCCGGGTGGGCGTCTGTCCATGGTGGCGGTTCTGGCTTGGGACGTGGACCCCACTCCATAAATGTCCTAGTTCCTCCCCTACGCGTCCTAGGATAATCCACCTTCTCCGCCGACCATGGCCTAATAGTCCTCACCCTGATCCCCACATAACTGAGGGGCAGCTCGGGACCGAGGGGCAGCTCGAGACCGAGGGGCAGCTCGGGACAGAGGGGCAGCTCGGGACAGAGGGGCAGCTCGGGACAGAGGGGCAGCTCGGGACAGAGGGGCAGCTCGGGACAGAGGGGCAGCTCGGAATAGAGGGGCAGCTCGGAATAGAGGGGCAGCTCGGAATAGAGGGGCAACTCAGGATAGAGGGGCAACTCAGGATAGAGGGGCAACTCAGGATAGAGGGGCAACTCAGGATAGAGGGGCAACTCAGGATAGAGGGGCAACTCAGGACAGCGGGGCAGCCCAGGACAGAGAGGAAGCCTAGTACTGAAAGGAAGCTCAGTACTGAGAGGAAGCTCAGGCAGGTAGTAGGCTCCGGTAAATCCTGGCTGGCTGGTGGACCTGGATGATTCAGGTTGTCTGACCGATCTAGAAGATCTTGGCAGACTGGCACTTCTGGCGGATCCTGGCAGACTGGTGACGCTGGGCCGACTGGCGGCGCTGGGCAGACAGGAGACTCCGGCAGCGCAGGAGAGGAGAAAGGCTCTGGCTGCGCTGAACAGGCGAGGCGCACTGGACGCGCTGGGCCGACTGGGAGCACTGGTGGCGCTGGACAGACAGGAGACTCCGGCAGCGCAGGAGAGGAGAACAGCTCTGGTTGCGCTAAACAAGCGGGAGACTCCGATAGCGCAGGAGAAGAGAACAGCTCTGGTTGCGCTAAACAACCGGGAGACTCCGGCAGCGCAGGAGGGGAGAAAAGCACTGGCTGTGCTGAACAGGCGATGCGCACTGGACGCGCTGGGCCGACTGGGAGCACTGGTGGCGCTGGACAGACAGGAGACTCCGGCAGCGCAGGAGAGGAGAACAGCTCTGGTTGCGCTAAACAAGCGGGAGACTCCGATAGCGCAGGAGAAGAGAACAGCTCTGGTTGCGCTAAACAAGCGGGAGACTCCGGCAGCGCAGGAGGGGAGAAAAGCACTGGCTGTGCTGAACAGGCGATGCGCACTGGAAGCCTGGTGCGTGGTGCTGGAACTGGAGGTACTGGCGTGAGGACACGCACAGGAAGCCTGGTGCGGGGAGCTGCTACCGGAGGACTGGTGTGTAGAGGTGGCTCTGGATAGACCGGACCGTGCAGGCGCACTGGAGCTCTAGAGCACCGAGCCTGCCCAAGCTTACCTGGCTCGATGCCCACTCTAGCCCGGCCAATAGGAAGGGCTGGTATGAGTCTCAGCTGGCTCTGCACCCGCACTGGAAACACCGTGCGCTCCATAGCATAACACGGTGCCTGCCCGGTCTCTCTAGCCCAACGGTGAGCACAGGGAGTATGCACAGGTTTCCTACCTGGCATAACTATTCTCCCTTTTAGCCCCCCCAATAAATTTTTTGGGGTGACTTTCCGGTTTCCAACTGCGTCGCAGTGCTGCCTCCTCATACTCACACCTCTCCGCTTTAGCTACTTCTATTTCCTCCTTGGGACGGCGATATTCTCCCGGCTGCGCCCAGGGTCCTTTTCCGTCTAATATCATCTCCCAAGACCAGAAGTCCTCATATTGCTGCTCCTCACAATTAACAGGGAGAGTAGGCTCAGGTCTGACTCCTGACTCTGCCACTCTCTCTCTGCGCTTTCCCCCGTTACCTACGGTTTTCGCTCTGTATAGCCGTGCTCTCCTTTTCGATTCCATCCGTGTATAGCCCTCTTCGCATTGCTGTAGGGAATCCCAGGCGGGCTCTTGCACTCGCACTGGGTCGGCCGCCCACCTGTCAATTTCTTCCCACGTCATATAATCCCTGCTTCTGCCGTCCATATCGTCCTCCTTCAGATCCTGCCAGTTCACACGCTGCTCGGTCTGTGAATAGTGGTGGGTGATTCTGTAATGATCTTC
>NC_060175.1:102759455-102767458 GCF_021184085.1 Oncorhynchus gorbuscha | reverse complement strand
GATATGGTTTGGTATATGGTCTGGTATAGATCAGTCTTGTTGATATGGTTTGGTATATGGTCTGGTATAGATCAGTCTTGTTGATATGGTCTGGTATAGATCAGTCTTGTTGATATGGTCTGGTATAGATCAGTCTTGTTGATATGGTCTGGTATAGATCAGTCTTGTTGATATGGTTTGGTATATGGTCTGGTATAGATCAGTCTTGTTGATATGGTCTGGTATAGATCAGTCTTGTTGATATGGTCTGGTATAGATCAGTCTTGTTGATATGGTCTGGTATAGATCAGTCTTGTTGATATGGTTTGGTATATGGTCTGGTATAGATCAGTCTTGTTGATATGGTCTGGTATAGATCAGTCTTGTTGATATGGTTTGGTATATGGTCTGGTATAGATCAGTCTTGTTGATATGGTCTGGTATATGGTCTGGTATAGATCAGTCTTGTTGATATGGTCTGGTATATGGTCTGGTATAGATCAGTCTTGTTGATACGGTCTGGTATAGATCAGTCTTGTTGATATGGTCTGGTATAGATCAGTCTTGTTGATATGGTCTGGTATATGGTCTGGTATAGATCAGTCTTGTTGATATGGTCTGGTATATGGTCTGGTATGGTTCAGTCTTGTTGATATGGTCTAGTATAGATCAGTCTTGTTGATATGGTCTGGTATAGATCAGTCTTGTTGATATGGTCTGGTATATGGTCTGGTATAGTTCAGTCTTGTTGATATGGTCTGGTATATGGTCTGGTATAGATCAGTCTTGTTGATATGGTCTGGTATATGGTCTGGTATAGATCAGTCTTGTTGATATGGTCTAGTATAGATCAGTCTTGTTGATATGGTCTGGTATATGGTCTGGTATAGTTCAGTCTTGTTGATATGGTCTGGTATATGGTCTGGTATAGATCAGTCTTGTTGATATGGTCTGGTATAGATCAGTCTTGTTGATATGGTCTGGTATAGATCAGTCTTGTTGATATGGTCTGGTATATGGTCTGGTATAGATCAGTCTTGTTGATATGGTCTGGTATAGATCAGTCTTGTTGATATGGTCTGGTATGGATCGACTGGTCTTGTTGATACTGGTTGGTATAGATCAGTCTTGTTGATATGGTCTGGTATAGATCAGTCTTGTTGATATGGTCTGGTATAGTTCAGTCTTGTTGATATGGTCTGGTATAGATCATGGTTTGGTGATATGGTCTGGTATAGATCAGTCTTGTTGATATGGTCTGGTATAGTTCAGTCTTGTTGATATGGTCTGGTATATGGTCTGGTATAGATCAGTCTTGGTCTGATATGGTCTGGTATAGATCAGTCTTGTTGATATGGTCTGGTATATGGTCTGGTATAGATCAGTCTTGTTGATACGGTCTGGTATAGATCAGTCTTGTTGATATGGTCTGGTATAGATCAGTCTTGTTGATATGGTCTGGTATATGGTCTGGTATAGATCAGTCTTGTTGATGGTCTGGTATATGGTCTGGTATAGATCAATCTTGTTGATATGGTCTGGTATAGATCAGTCTTGTTTATATGGTCTGGTATAGATCAGTCTTGTTGATATGGTCTGGTATGGTTCAGTCTTGTTGATATGGTCTGGTATGGTTCAGTCTTGTTGATATGGTCTGGCAATGGGGTCAGTCTTGTTGATATGGTCTGGTATGCGATGGTCATAGGATCAAATTGTTGATATGGTCTGGTATAGATCAGTCTTGTTGATATGGTCTGGTATGGTTCAGTCTTGTTGATATGGTCTGGTATAAAGTCAGTCTTGGTATAGACTGTATGGTTCAGTCTTGTTGAGGCGGTCTGGTATAGATCAGTCTTGTTGATATGGTCTGGTATAGATCAGTCTTGTTGATATGGTCTGGTATAGTTCAGTCTTGTTGATATGGTCTGGTATAGATCAGTCTTGTTGATATGGTCTGGCATAGATCAGTCTTGTTGACGGTCTGGTATAGATCAGTCTTGTTGATACGGTCTGGTATAGATCATGGGTCTTGTTGATATGGTCTGGTATGTGGTCTGGTATAGATCAGTCTTGTTGATATGGTCTGGTATAGATCAGTCTTGTTGATATGGTCTGGTATAGTTCAGTCTTGTTGATATATGGTCTGGTATATGGTCTGGTATAGATCAGTCTTGTTGATATGGTCTGGTATAGATCAGTCTTGTTGATATGGTCTGGTATATGGTCTGTGTAGATCAGTCTTGTTGATATGGTCTGGTATAGATCAGTCTTGTTGATATGGTCTGGTAGATATGGTCTTCTATGATATGGTCTGTTGATATGGTCTGGTATAGATCAGTCTTGTTGATATGGTCTGGTATATGGTCTGGTATAGATCAGTCTTGTTGATAGCGGTCTGGTATAGTTCAGTCTTGTTTATATGGTCTGTATAGATCAGTCTTGTTGATATGGTCTGGTATAGATCAGTCTTGTTGATTGTCTGGTATATGGTCTGGTATGGTTCAGTCTTGTTGATATGGTCTGGTATAGATCAGTCTTGTTGATTGGTCTGTATATGGTCTGGTATAGATCAGTCTTGTTGATATGGTCTGGTATAGATCAGTCTTGTTGATATGGTCTGGTATGGTTCAGTCTTGTTGATATGGTCTGGTATATAGATCAGTCTTGTTGATATGGTCTGGTATATGGTCTGGTATGGTTCAGTCTTGTTGATATGGTCTGGTATAGATCAGTCTTGTTGATATGGTCTGGTATAGATCAGTCTTGTTGATATATGGTCTGGTCTGGTATAGATCAGTCTTGTTGATATGGTCTGGTATGGCCTGGTATAGATAGTCTTGTTGATATAGTCTGGTATAGATCAGTCTTGTTGATATGGTCTGGTATAGATCAGTCTTGTTGATATATAGTCTGGTATAGATCAGTCTTGTTGATATTGTGAGTATGGTTCCTGCTCCGACCTGTGACAACAGAACATCTGTGGGAAGGCAGCAATGAGAAAAGCCAGAGGATAGCCTGTAGCTACAGTGTTTCTTCCAACTCCATCCATCTCAGTATAAAGGTTCCTCTATCTAAAACCTTTGGTTCATCAGAGGTCCCTGAGAACCAGGGTTGGGGTCAATTCCATTTAAATTCAGGAGGTCAGTTTACTTCCTCAAAGTCTGTTTACTTCCTGAATTGACTGAATTGAAATGGGTCTGTAAATGATAGTTTTGGTTGGGATGAGGCGGGTCTGTAAATGATAGTTTTGGTTGGGATGAGACGGGTCTATAAATGATAGTTTTGGTTGGGATCAGACGGGTCTGTTAATGATAGTTTTGGTTGGGATGAGACGGGTCTATAAATGATAGCTTTGGTTGGGGTGAGACGGGTCTGTAAATGATAGCTTTGGTTGGGATCAGACGGGTCTGTAAATGATAGCTTTGGTTGGGATCAGACGGGTCTGTAAAGGATAGCTTTGGTTGGGATCAGACGGGTCTGTAAATGATAGCTTTGGTTGGGATAAGACGGGTCTGTAAATGATAGCTTTGGTTGTGGTGAGACGGGTCTGTAAATGATAGCTTTGGTTGGGATCAGACGGGTCTATAAATCATAGCTTTGGTTGGGATGAGATGCGTCTGTAAATGATAGTTTTGGTTGAGATGAGACCAGTGTGTGTGTTAATACATCACATTTCCTTGTTTCTGTGTCTGTTTCCAGGTTATCTGTTTCATTCAATGTAGCTCATCTATTTTTTTTATATATTTTGTTCTTATTAGTAGTTGCGATCCTTACGAAGCCTGACCCGCCAAACCACGCTGCTTCTTAACACACTGCTCGCTTAACTCAGAAGTCAGCCGAACCAACGTATCGGAGGGAAACGCGTTCTGACTGATGACAGAGTCAGCCGAACCAACGTATCGGAGGGAACCGCGTTCCGACAGAGTCAGCCGAACCAAGGTATCGGAGGGATACGCGTTCCGACAGAGTCAGCCGAACCAACGTATCGGAGGGAAACGCGTTCCGACAGAGTCAGCCGAACCAACGTATCGGAGGGAAATGCGTTCCGACAGAGTCAGCCGAACCAACGTATCGGAGGGAAACGCGTTCCGACAGAGTCAGCCGAACCAACGTATCGGAGGGAAACGCGTTCCGACTGATGACAGAGTCAGCCGAACCAACGTATCGGAGGGAAACGCGTTCCGACAGAGTCAGCCGAACCAACGTATCGGAGGGAAACGCGTTCCGACTGATGACAGAGTCAGCCGAACTAACGTATCGGAGGGAAACGCGTTCCGACAGAGTCAGCCGAACCAACGTATCGGAGGGAAACGCATTCCGACAGAGTCAGCCGAACCAACGTATCGGAGGGAAACGCGTTCCGACAGAGTCAGCCGAACCAACGTATCGGAGGGAAACGCGTTCCGACAGAGTCAGCCGAACCAACGTATCGGAGGGAAACGCGTTCCGACAGAGTCAGCCGAAACAACGTATCGGAGGGGAAACGCATTCCGACAGAGTCAGCCGAACCAACGTATTGGAGGGAAACGCGTTCCGACAGAGTCAGCCGAACCAACGTATCGGAGGGAAACGCGTTCCGACTGATGACAGAGTCAGCCGAACCAACGTATCGGAGGGAAACGCGTTCTGACAGAGTCAGCCGAACCAACGTATCGGAGGGAAACGCGTTCCGACAGAGTCAGCCGAACCAACGTATCGGAGGGAAAACGCGTTCCGACAGAGTCAGCCGAACCAACGTATCGGAGGGAAACGCGTTCCGACAGAGTCAGCCGAACCAACGTATCGGAGGGAAACGCGTTCCGACAGAGTCAGCCGAACCAACGTATCGGAGGGAAACGCGTTCCGACAGAGTCAGCCGAACCAAGGTATCGGAGGGAAACGCGTTCCGACAGAGTCAGCCGAACCAACGTATCGGAGGGAAACGCGTTCCGACAGAGTCAGCCGAAACAACGTATCGGAGGGGAAACGCGTTCCGACAGAGTCAGCCGAACCAACGTATCGGAGGGAAACGCGTTCCGACAGAGTCAGCCGAACCAACGTATCGGAGGGAAACGCGCTCCGACTGATGACAGAGTCAGCCGAACTAACGTATCGGAGGGAAACGCGTTCCGACAGAGTCAGCCGAACCAACGTATCGGAGGGAAACGCGTTCCGACAGAGTCAGCCGAACCAACGTATCGGAGGGAAACGCGTTCCGACAGAGTCAGCCGAACCAACGTATCGGAGGGAAACGCGTTCCGACAGAGTCAGCCGAACTAACGTATCGGAGGGAAACGCGTTCCGACTGATGACAGAGTCAGCCGAACTAACGTATCGGAGGGAAACGCGTTCCGACAGAGTCAGCCGAACCAAGGTATCGGAGGGAAACGCGTTCCGACAGAGTCAGCCGAACCAACGTATCGGAGGGAAACGCGTTCCAACTGAGTCAGCCGAACCAACGTATCGGAGGGAAACGCGTTCCGACTGATGACAGAGTCAGCCGAACCAACGTATCGGAGGGAAACGCGTTCCGACAGAGTCAGCCGAACCAACGTATCGGAGGGAAACGCGTTCCGACAGAGTCAGCCGAACCAACGTATCGGAGAAACGGCTCCGACTGATGACCAGAGTCAGCCCGAACTAACGTATCGGAGGGAAACGCGTTCCGACAGAGTCCAGCCGAACCAACGTATCGGAGGGAAGCGCGTTCCGACAGAGTCCAGCCGAACCAACGTATCGGAGGGAAACGCGTTCCGGCAGAGTCAGCCGAACCAACGTATCGGAGGGAAACGCGTTCGACAGGAATCAGCCGAACCCGCGTATCGGAGGAAACGCGTTCCGGCAGAGTCAGCCGAACCAACGTATCGGAGGAAACGCGTTCCGACTGATGACAAGAGTCAGCCGAACTAATATCGGAGGAAAGCAGCGTTCGACAGAGTCAGCGAACCAACGTATCGGAGGAAACGTTCCGACTGATGACAGAGTCCTTGAACCAACGTATCGGAGGAAGCATTCCGACAGAGTCAGGCGAACCAACGTATCGGAGGAAACGCGTTCGACAGAGTCAGCCCGAACCAACGTATCGGAGGGAACGCGTTCGACAGAGTCAACGAACCAACGTATCGGAGGAAACGGCGTTCCGACTAACGACAGAGTCAGCCGAACTAACGTGCTCGGAGGAAGCATTCCGACAGAGTCAGCCGAAACCAACGTATCGGAGGAAACGCGTTCCGACAGAGTCCAGCCGAACCAACGTATCGGAGAAAACGCGTTCCGACTGATGACAGAAAGTCAGCCGAACCCCCAGCGTATCGGAGGAAACGCGTTCCGACGAGTCAGCCGAACCAGCGTATGGGAGGGAAGCGCGTTCCGACAGAAGTCAGCCCGAACCAACGTATCGGAGGACGTTCCGACTGATGACAGAGTCAGGCGAACCAACGTATCGGAGGAAACGCATTCCGACAGAGTCAGCCGAACCAACGTATCGGAGGAAACGCGTTCCGGCAGAGTCAGCCGAACCAACGTATCGGAGGAAACGCGTTCCGACAGAGTCAACCCGAACCAACGTATCGGAGGAAACGCGTTCGACAGAGTCAGCGAGCCAACGTATCGGAGGGAAAGCGTTCCGACCCCAACGACAGAGTCCTTCGAACTAGCGTATCGGAGGAACGCATTCCGACAGAGTCAGCCGAACCAACGTATCGGAGGGGAAACGCGTTCCGACAGAGTCAGCCGAACCAACGTGCTCGGAGGGAAGCGCGTTCCGACTAGCGACAGAGTCAGCCGAACCCGCGTATCGGAGAAACGCGTTCCGACAGAGTCAACCGAACCCGCGTATCGGAGAGGGAAACTCGTTCCGACAGAGTCAGCCGAACCAATGTATCGGAGGAAACGCGTTCCGACGGAGTCAGCCATTCGACCAATATCGGAGGAAAGCGTTCCGACAGTCAGCCGAACCAACGTATCGGAGGGAAACGCGTTCCGACAGAGTCAGCCGAACCAACGTATCGGAGGGAAACTCGTTCCGACTAACGACAGAGTCAGCCGAACTAACGTATCGGAGGGAAACTCGTTCCGACTAACGACAGAGTCAGCCGAACCAACGTATCGGAGGGAAACGCGTTCCGACAGAGTCAGCCGAACCAACGTATCGGAGGGAAACGCGTTCCGACTAACGACAGAGTCAGCCGAACTAACGTATCGGAGGGAAATGCGTTCCGACAGAGTCAGCCGAACCAACGTATCGGAGGGAAACTCGTTCCGACAGAGTCAGCCGAACCAACGTATCGGAGGGAAACGCGTTCCGACAGAGTCAGCCGAACCAACGTATCGGAGGGAAACTCGTTCCGACTAACGACAGAGTCAGCCGAACCAACGTATCGGAGGGAAACGCGTTCCGACAGAGTCAGCCGAACCAACGTATCGGAGGGAAACTCGTTCCGACTAACGACAGAGTCAGCCGAACCAACGTATCGGAGGGAAACGCGTTCCGACAGAGTCAGCCGAACCAACGTATCGGAGGGAAACTCGTTCCGACTAACGACAGAGTCAGCCGAACTAACGTATCGGAGGAGCGTTCCACTTGCGACAGTTCCCGAACTAGCGTATCGGAGGGAAACGCGTTCCGACAGAGTCAGCCGAACCAACGTATCGGAGGAAACGCGTTCCGACAGAGTCAGCCGAACCAACGTATCGGAGGAAACTTCGTTCCGACAGAGTCAGCGAACCAACGTGGCCGGAGGAAACTCGTTCCGACTAACGACAGAGTCAGCCGAACTAACGTATCGGAGGGAACTCGTTCCGACAGAGTCAGCCGAACCAACGTATCGGAGGAGCGCGTTCCGACAGAGTCAGCCGAACCAACGTATCGGAGGGAAACGCGTTCCGACTGATGACAGAGTCAGCCGAACCAACGTATCGGAGGGAAACGCGTTCCGAATGACGACAGAGTCAGCTTGCAGGCGCCCGGGCCCGCCACTTGGCGTTTCTCGTTTCATACGTTCGGGCGGCAGGGTAGCCTAGTAGTTAGAGCGTTGGACTAGTAA
>NC_060175.1:102739455-102751955 GCF_021184085.1 Oncorhynchus gorbuscha | reverse complement strand
CCAGGACCATGGATATACAGCTCAATACCAATATACAGACAGGACCATGGATATACAGCTCAATACTGATATACAGCTCAATACCGATATACAGACAGGACCACGGATATACAGCTCAATACCGATATACAGACAGGACCATGGATATACATGGATAAACAGCTCAATACTGATATACAGCTCAATACTGATATACAGCTCACTACCGATATACAGACAGGACCATGGATATACAGCTCAATACTGATATACAGCTCAATACCGATATACAGACAGGACCATGGATATACAGCTCAATACTGATATACAGACAGGACCATGGATATACAGCTCAATACCGATATACAGACAGGACCATGGATATACAGCTCAATACTGATATACAGCTCAATACTGATATACAGCTCAATACTGATATACGGACAGGACCACGGATATACAGCTCAATACTGATATACAGACAAGACCATGGATATACAGCTCAATACTGATATACAGCTCAATACTGATATACAGACAGGACCATGAATATACAGCTCAATACTGATATACAGCTCAATACCGATATACAGCTCAATACTGATATACGGACAGGACCACGGATATACAGCTCAATACCGATATACAGACAGGACCATGGATATACATGGATAAACAGCTCAATACTGATATACAGCTCAATACTGATATACAGCTCACTACCGATATACAGACAGGACCATGGATATACAGCTCAATACTGATATACAGCTCAATACCGATATACAGACAGGACCATGGATATACAGCTCAATACTGATATACAGACAGGACCATGGATATACAGCTCAATACCGATATACAGACAGGACCATGGATATACAGCTCAATACTGATATACAGCTCAATACTGATATACAGCTCAATACTGATATACAGACAAGACCATGGATATACAGCTCAATGCTGATATACAGCTCAATACTGATATAGAGCTCAATACTGATATACAGCTCAATACTGACACGACAGGACCATGGATATACAGCTCAATACTGACACAACAGACAGGACCATGGATATACAGCTCAATACTGATATACAGCTCAATACTGATATACAGACAGGACCATGGATATACAGCTCAATACTGATATACAGCTCAATACTGATATACAGCTTAATACTGACAGAGCACACAGGACCATGGATAAACAGCTCAATACTGATATACAGCTCAATACTGATATACAGCTCACTACCGATATACAGACAGGACCATGGATATACAGCTCAATACTGATATACAGACAGGACCATGGATATACAGCTCAATATTGATATACAGACAGGACCATGGATATACAGCTCAATACCGATATACAGACAGGACCAGGACCATGGATATAGAGCTCAATACTGATATACAGACAGGACCATGGATATACAGCTCAATACTGATATACAGACAGGACCACGGATATACAGCTCAATACCGATATACAGACAGGACCAGGACCATGGATATACAGCTCAATACTGATATACAGCTCAATACTGATATACAGCTCAATACTGATATACAGCTCAATATCGATATACGGACAGGACCACGGATATACAGCTCAATACTGATATACAGACAGGACCATGGATATACAGCTCAGTGCTGATATACAGCTCAATACTGATATAGAGCTCAATACTGATATACAGCTCAATACACATACTGATATACAGCTCAATACTGACACAACAGACAGGACCATGGATATACAGCTCAATACTGATATACAGCTCAATACTGACACGACAGGACCATGGATATACAGCTCAATACTGACACAACAGACAGGACCATGGATATACAGCTCAATACTGATATATAGCTCAATACTGACACAACAGACAGGACCATGGATATACAGCTCAATACTGATATACAGCTCAATACTGATATACAGCTCAATACTGACACAACACACAGGACCATGGATATACAACACACAGGATCAATACTCATACTGATATACAGCTCAATACTGATATACAGACAGGACTATGGATATACAGCTCAATACTGATATACAGCTCAATACTGACTCAGGACCGCTTGCCTGTTGAGTGAATTGTTTCTGGAATTAATTCTGTTTTGGAATTACAATAAAAGTTCATAAATGTTGTCACACAAACTCTGCTGGTCTTTCCTTCCGTCAGTGTGTGGCTGCAGCAGCGTGGGTTCCCTCCCAGAGGGCTGTGATTGGTCTGGACGGTGTGTGTGTCGTCCAGAGTTCCAGGGACCGCGATGTGAGCAGTGTAGATCAGGCTTCCACTCCTACCCCAACTGCCAAGGTACTGACAGCTGACCACACTACACACACCGTAACTACACACACCTCAACTACACACACCGTAACTACACACACCTCAACTACACACACCCCAACTGCCAAGGTACTGACAGCTGACAGGACCACACTACACACACCGTAACTATACACACCAACTACACACACCCCAACTACACACACCGAAACTACACACACCCCAACTACACACACCTCAATTACACACTCCTACCCCAACTGCCAAGGTTCATTATTTGTCGACTGGTCAGTCTGCTCAGTTGGTTATTAGCGACATAGCAGAACACAGCCACTATCTAATGTTGTTACTTCCTGTTTACCCAGTGTGCACCTGTGATCCTCACACCTCCCTGGGCTCCAGCTGCAGTGTGTCGGGCCACTGCCACTGCAGACCCTACTACAGCGGCACCGCCTGTGACCAGTGTGCTCCTGGTTTCTACGGCTTCCCCAGCTGCACGCGTAAGTTGTCCGAGTTCAGACGACATCTCAAAGCCTGATTGGTTGTTAAAATCAGATTGCTTCAATATCTAAAACTAAATATATCCAAGGTACTTTGTTAAAAGATGGGCGGCCGTCTGCGTTGTATGTGTTTATTACCCTGTCTAATCTGTCATGTATTTATTATCCTGTCTAATCTGTCATGTTGTTATATGTTTATTTCCCTGGCTAATCTGTCATGTTGTTATGTGTTTATTACCCTGTCTAATCTGTCATGTATTTATTATCCTGTCTAATCTGTCATGTTGTTATATGTTTATTTCCCTGGCTAATCTGTCATGTTGTTATGTATTTATTACCCTGTCTAATCTGTCATGTTGTTATGTATTTATTACCCTGTCTAATCTGTCATGTTGTTATGTATTTATTACCCTGTCTAATCTGTCATGTATTTATTATCCTGTCTAATCTGTCATGTTGTTATATGTTTATTTCCCTGGCTAATCTGTCATGTTGTTATGTATTTATTACCCTGTCTAATCTGTCATGTTGTTATGTGTTTATTACCCTGTCTAATCTGTCATGTTGTTATATGTTTATTTCCCTGGCTAATCTGTCATGTTGTTATGTATTTATTACCCTGTCTAATCTGTCATGTTGTTATGTGTTTATTACCCTGTCTAATCTGTCATGTTGTTATGTATTTATTACCCTGTCTAATCTGTCATGTTGTTATGTATTTATTACCCTGTCTAATCTGTCATGTATTTATTATCCTGTCTAATCTGTCATGTTGTTATATGTTTATTTCCCTGGCTAATCTGTCATGTATTTATTACCCTGTCTAATCTGTCATGTTGTTATGTGTTTATTACCCTGTCTAATCTGTCATGTTGTTATGTGTTTATTACCCTGTCTAATCTGTCATGTGTTTATTACCCTGTCTAATCTGTCATGTTGTTATGTGCTTATTACCCTGTCTAATCTGTCATGTTGTTATGTATTTATTACCCTGTCTAATCTGTCATGTTGTTATGTGTTTATTACCCTGTCTAATCTGTCATGTTGTTATGTGTTTATTACCCTGTCTAATCTGTCATGTTGTTATGTGTTTATTACCCTGTCTAATCTGTCATGTTGTTATGTGTTTATTTGTTATGTGTTTATGTGTTTATTACCCTGTCTAATCTGTCATGTTGTTATGTGTTTATTACCCTGTCTAATCTGTCATGTTGTTATGTGTTTATTATCCTGTTATGTGTTTATTACCCTGTCTAATCTGTCATGTTGTTATGTGTTTATTACCCTGTCTAATCTGTCATGTTGTTATGTGTTTATTATCCTGTCTAATCTGTCATGTGTTTATTACCCTGTCTAATCTGTCATGTCATTGTTATGTGCATGTTGTTATAACCCTGTCTAATCTGTCATGTTGTTATGTGTTTATTACCCTGTCTAATCTGTCATGTTGTTATGTGTTTATTACCCTGTCTAATCTGTCATGTTGTTATGTGTTTATTACCCTGTCTAATCTGTCATGTTGTTATGTGTTTATTACCCTGTCTAATCTGTCATGTTGTTATGTGTTTATTATCCTGTCTAATCTGTCATGTGTTTATTACCCTGTCTAATCTGTCATGTTGTTATGTGCTTATTACCCTGTCTAATCTGTCATGTTGTTATGTGTTTATTACCCTGTCTAATCTGTCATGTTGTTATGTGTTTATTACCCTGTCTAATCTGTCACTAAATTCAAGTCTGAATCTCGCTAAATGCTAGCTGGCTAACTCCCTCTTCTCTCTCCTGTCTCCCCAGCTACTATGCTAATGTGTTAATATCTCTCTCCTCCCTCAGCTTGTCATTGCTCAATTGAGGGCTCCAGGTTCAGTAGCTGTGACCAGGTGAGTGGTCAGTGTACCTGTCTACCCAACGTCGTGGGACAGAGGTGTGACACCTGCAGCTCTGGAACCTACGGATTCCCTCTCTGCCAAGGTAGGTGACCTCCTATGGACTTCGTCATTCAATCAATCAATCAATTAATCAATCAATAGAGCTTTATCATCCCTCAATGACAAATTAATTCAGTCCCTTTGCTCATATAATACACACATACTGTACATTCAATATCCATCCGATTTCGATCTCAACCTCCTTGTATAGCCTCCACATTGACTCTGTTCCGGTACTCCCTGTATATAGCCTCCACATTGACTCACTGGCTGTATATAGCCTCCACATTGACTTCTGTACCGGTACCCCTTAATATAGCCTCCACATTGACTCTGTACTGGTACCCCTGTATATAGCCTCCACATTGACTCTGTACCAGTACCCCTAATATAGCCTCCACATTGACTCTGTACCGTAACACCCTGTATATATAGCCTCCACATTGACTCTGTACCAGTACCCCTGTATATAGCCTCCACATTGACTCTGTACTGGTACACCCTGTATATATCCTCCACATTGACTCTGTACCGTAACACCCTATATATAGCCTCCACATTGACTCTGTACTGGTACCCCTGTATATATCCTCCACATTGACTCTGTACCAGTACCCCTATATATAGCCTCCACATTGACTCTGTACCGTAACACCCTGTATATAGTCTCCACATTGACTCTGTACCGGTACCCCCTATATATAGCCTCCACATTGACTCTGTACCGGTACCCCCTGTATATAGCCTCCACATTGACTCTGTACCGGTACCCCCTGTATATAGCCTCCACATTGACTCTCTACCGGTACCCCCCTGTATATATCCTCCACATTGACTCTGTACCGGTACCCCTATATATAGCCTCCACATTGACTCTGTACCGGTACCCCCTGTATATAGCCTCCACATTGACTCTGTACCGGTACCCCCTGTATATAGCCTCCACATTGACTCTGTACCGGTACCCCCTGTATAGAGCCTCCACATTGACTCTACCGGTACCCCCTGTATATAGCCTCCACATTGACTCTGTACCAGTACCCCCTGTATATAGCCTCCACATTGACTCTGTACCGTAACACCCTGTATTTAGCCTCCACATTGACTCTGTACCGTAATACCCTGTATATAGCCTCCACATTGACTCTGTACCGGTACCCCCTGTATATAGCCTCCTCATTGACTCTGTACCGTAACACCCTGTATATAGCCTCCACATTGACTCTGTACCGTAATACCCTGTATATAGCCTCCACATTGACTCTGTACCGTAATACCCTGTATATAGCCTCCACACTGACTCTGTACCAGTACACCCTGTATATAGCCTCCACATTGACTCTGTACCGTAACACCCTGTATATAGCCTCCACATTGACTCTGTACCGTAACACCCTGTATATAGCCTCCACATTGACTCTGTACCGTAACACCCTGTATATAGCCTCCACATTGACTCTGTACCGTAACACCCTGTATATAGCCTCCACATTGACTCTGTACCGTAACACCCTGTATATAGCCTCCCCATTGACTCTGTACTGGTACCCCCTGTATATAGCCTCCACATTGACTCTGTACCGTAACACCCTGTATATTTTTTGAACTCTATTTTCTTCCAACAGCATTATTCGTTAAGGGCTTGTAAGGAAGCATTTCACTGTAAGGTTGTTGTTGTATTCGGCGCACGTGACAAATACAATTTGGTTTGATTTGTATCTCCCAGTCCATTGTCCATCTATAAGGAAAGATAAAATAATGACTATTTTACTTAACTATTTGCTTCCCGTAGTTTACTAAACTATTTGTTTACTGTATTTTACTAAACTATTTGTTTCCTGTATTTTACTAAACTATTTGTTTCCTGTATTTTACTAAACTATTTGTTTCCTGTATTTTTACTAAACTATTTGTTTCCTGTATTTTACTAAGCTATTTGTTGACTGTATTTTACTAAACTATTTGTTTACTGTATTTTACTAAACTATTTGTTTCCTGTATTTTACTAAACTATTTGTTTCCTGTATTTTACTAAACTATTTGTTTCCTGTATTTTACTAAACTATTTGTTGACTGTATTTTACTAAACTATTTGTTTACTGTATTTTACTAAGCTATTTGTTTACTGTATTTTACTAAACTATTTGTTTACTGTATTTTACTAAGCTATTTGTTTCTTCCTGCTCTGCAGCTGACACATGTAACCCAGCCGGTTCTGTACAGAACGAGGTCCTGCCAACCGTTGGCTCCTGTGAGTGTCTTCTCTATGTGGAGGGAGTGGCCTGTGACAGGTGTAAACCCCTGTTCTGGAACCTGTCACCTGACACCGTCTATGGGTGCTCCAGTAAGACACAACTTTACCCTTCAGGGATGGGCAACTTCAGTCCTCGAGCGCCTGATTGGTTTCACACTGTTTCTCCATCCCCAACAAACACAGCTGATTAAGCAAATTGCATTCTAAACTAAAGATTGTGATTAGGTGATTATTGGAGTCAGGTGTGTTTGCTGGGGGCAAAACTATGACACCAATCAGGCCCTTCGAGGACTGGAATTGCCCGCCCCCTGCTTTAAATGTCATCAAAAGGAGGCATTGTGTTGGCTATTGTGAGGTTCATATTCCTATGACAGCCCAGTAGTGAAATGAATGTTCCGTGTGTTCCTCCTTCTCTCAGACTGTGAATGCAACGTTGAAGGGACAATGGGTGGTGTGGCAGAGTGTGCTCAGGTGAGAAGTGGGCTTGTTAATAACAACATGGACGTACAGTACTTTAGCTAATAATATGGTTTAGCAGTAAAGATGGGGTTTTCTCAGTGATTCAATACTCTTTGGAATGGACATAGAAAATAACACTGGCTAGCACTACTAGTGTAATAATTAGAATAATAATTAGAATAATAATTATAAAAAATAATAATAATTATAAAAATAATAATAATACTAAAAATAATTATTATTATAATAATTATAACAATAGTAACAATAATAATAATAAAATAATGATAAAAAAATATTATAATTATAGAAATAATAAAATAATTTAACAAATAATAATTATAAAATAATTATAAAAAAGATAATAATTATACAAATAATAATTATAAAAAAGATAATAATTATACAAATAATAATTATAATAATAATAAAATAATAAATAATAAAATAAAAATATACAAATAATAACAATAATTATAATAATAATATAATAATAATAATAATAAAATAATAATATAATTATACAAAAATAATAATAATAATGATAATAATATATGGACAACATCTCCTCTCTGTTTCTGTGTTTCAGAGTAATGGCCAGTGTCCCTGTAAGCCCAATGCGTGCGGTGGCACCTGCTCTGTGTGTAAAGATGGATTCTTCAACCTGCAGAGTGACAGCTTCTTCGGCTGTCAAGGTAAGCCTCATGGAACCAGTCGGAACCAGTAGGAATCACCAACCCAACATCTTAACCATTGGGTCAAGAGGACATCCTCTTGGTTCCAGGGCAACATTTGGGCTTTTACATGTCTCAAGAAAGGCTACTTCCGTAGAGTTTTATTCCACATCAAGAGTGTGATTCTAAATCTCCTCTGCTAAATAACACTGGTCTGTTGTACGAGGAATTAAGTTATGTGATAAATTATGTGATATTTGTTTACAGCAGTATATCATGATCTCTAGATGTGTTGGTGTGTGTGTTGCAGGTTGTACTGCAGTCTATCAGGATCTCTAGATGTGTTGGTGTAGGTTGTACTGCAGTCTATCAGGATCTCTAGATGTGTTGGTGTAGGTTGTACTGCAGTATATCTAGATGTGTTGGTGTGTGTGTTGCAGGTTGTACTGCAGTACATCATGATGTATTGGTGTGTGTGTGTTGCAGGTTGTACTGCAGTATATATTATTTTTTATTTATTTATTTTTTTACCTTTATTTAACCAGGCAAGTCAATGACGGCCTGGGAACAATGGGGTTAACTGCCTGTTCAGGGGCAGAACGACAGATTTGTACCTTGTCAGCTCGGGGGTTTGAACTTGCGGTTCAAACCCCCGGTTCAAACCTCCGGTTACTAGTCCAACGCTCTAACCACTAGGCTACGCTGCCGCCCCTATCATGATCTCTAGATGTGTTGGTGTGTGTGTTGCAGGTTGTACTACAGTATATCTAGATGTGTTGGTGTGTGTGTTGCAGGTTGTACTGCAGTATATCTAGATGTGTTGGTGTGTGTGTTGCAGGCTGTCAGTGTGACATTGGAGGATCAGTGGGGCAGTCCTGTGGGGAGAGGAACGGGAGATGTCGCTGCAGACCCAACGTAGAGGGACCCAAGTGTGTAACAGGTGACTGGAAAACTGGTGTAAAACATTCACTTTGCATCACACAAACAAAATAAAACATGGTCCCAAACACTTTTTTCCCAGATAGCCGGGGTTTTAACTCAACTCCTTGAGAAACAGTGCATCCAGCTGAGGAGCTAGAAACTATTTTAAAAGGCCGGATTATTAAAAACCAGTGTTCCTTCCTCCTTCATCCCAGGCCCCCGTCCGACCACTACTTTCCAGACTCAAAATCACCTGGAAGTTTGAGATAGTGAGGGTACCACGCTGGACGGCGGCCGGTGCGTTTCGGCTATGGCCCCGCCGGAATTTGGAAAGGTTCAGCTGAGGGTACGCTCAGATGTCCTAATACAGGTTAGTCTTCTCTAACCGAGACATGTACTCTAGTAATAGATAGTGTGTGTATATATAGCCTAAATACACTCGGTGGCCAGTTTATTAGGTACACCACTCCGTTCTTGAAAATGGGTTCCGTAGCTTGTTATATAAAACAGGTAGACCGGCATCCAATTACCGTGTTTGATTGAACATTACAATGGGTCAAACTAGTGACCTGCGACTGAGTGTGGGATGATCGTCGATGCGGGCTGACCGGATCCAGTATCGAGAAACAGCCGGCCTCCTGGGGAACGAGATCACCAACACTAGCCAATTAAAAGGTGGTTAAACATTGCCTGGTACGACAAAATCTCGGGTTCCTGTTGCGTCATGCTGATGGCAGAGTCATGATTTGGCGTAAAAGCAGGAGGAGTCCATGGCCCCCATCCTGCCTGGTGTCAACGGTACAGGCTGGTGGTGTAATGGTGTGGAGAATGTTTCCCTGGCACACGTTAGGTCCCCTATTCTTATCCCCTTACACTTGTGTCTATAAGGTAGTAGTTGTGGAATTGTTAGCTAGATTACTTGTTGGTTATTACTGCATTGTCGGAACTAGAAGCACAAGCATTTCGCTACACTCGCATTAACATCTGCTAACCATGTGTATGTGACAAATAAAATTGGATTTGATTTATTTTGATTTGATACCAATCGATCACCGTTTGAACGTTTCCTTACAACTTGTAGAATCCCATGCCCCGAAGAATTCAGGCTATTCTGGAGGCAAAGAGGGGTCTGACCCATTACTATATGTACCTAATAAACTGTCCTCTGAGTGTACAGTGTAACTCAATGGCTCTACACTCAACCCACACACTGGGCCAGTACTAGATATATGTGTATAGGACTCCTATATATGTCCTCCTTCTATTGCCTTAGGTCTCACTCTGGGCATGCAGCTATTGTATGTTAACAAATTATGTTTTTTTATAGTTGTGTAAACAATAGCAGTAACTTAATTCCTAAAGGGATGAATCTAGTCCTTACTATATAAATCCTTGGTATTATCTTAGTCCTTACTATATAAATCCTTGGTATTATCTTAGTCCTTACTATATAAATCCTTGGTATTATCTTAGTCCTTACTATATAAACTTGGTATTATCTTAGTCCTTACTATATAAATCCTTGGTATTATCTTAGTCCTTACTATATAAATCTTGGTATTATCGTAGTCCTTATTATATAAATCCTTGGTATTATCTAGTCCTTACTATATACATCATTGGTATTATCTTAGTCCTTACTATATAAATCCTTGGTATTATCTTAGTCCTTACTATATAAATCCTTGGTATTATCTTAGTCCTTACTATATAAATCCTTGGTATTATCTTAGTCCTTACTATATAAATCCTTGGTATTATCTTAGTCCTTACTATATAAATCCTTGGTATTATCTTATCTATAAATCCTTGGTATTACTATATTTAAATCCTTGGTATTATCTTAGTCCTTACTATATAAATCCTTGGTATTATCTTAGTCCTTACTATATAAATCCTTGGTATTATCTTAGTGGATCCGTGTTATATTGAAGTCTAAGATAATGAAATGTCTATACAAGATGTATTATCATTGTTGGTCGAGAAGTCATTCTACCCCTGCATGTGCAAACCATAACTTATTCTCCTCTGTGAAGAAGATCCAATAGGTCTGTGGTTTATCTATAGTATCCCAGCTTGCTTTATGCTTGAGTGAATGATGGCTGAAGCTAGCGTGTTTGTATTGAGTTTATGATGGCTGAAGCTAGCGTGTTTGTATTGAGTTTATGATGGCTGAAGCTAGCGTGTTTGTATTGAGTTTATGATGGCTGAAGCTAGCGTGTTTGTATTGAGTTTATGATGGCTGAAGCTAGCGTGTTTGTATTGAGTTTATGATGGCTGAAGCTAGCGTGTTTGTATTGAGGGTCTACTAGCGTGTTTGTATTGAGGGTCTACTAGCGTGTTTGTATTGAGGGTCTACTAGCGTGTTTTGTATTGAGGGTCTACTAGCGTGTTTGTATTGAGGGTCTACTAGCGTGTTTGTATTGAGGGTCTACTAGCGTGTTTGTATTGAGGGTCTACTAGTGTGTTTGTATTGAGGGTCTACTAGTGTGTTTGTATTGAGGGTCTAGTAGTGTGTTTGTATTGAGGGTCTACTAGCGTGTTTGTATTGAGGGTCTACTAGCGTGTTTGTATTGAGGGTCTACTAGCGTGTTTGTATTGAGGGTCTACTAGCGTGTTTGTATTGAGGGTCTACTAGCGTGTTTGTATTGAGGGTCTACTAGCGTGTTTGTATTGAGGGTCTACTAGCGTGTTTGTATTGAGGGTCTATAGCGTGTTTGTATTGAGGGTCTACTAGCGTGTTTGTATTGAGGGTCTACTAGCGTGTTTGTATTGAGGGTCTACTAGCGTGTTTGTATTGAGGGTCTTGTTTGTATTGAGGGTCTACTAGCGTGTTTGTATTGAGGGTCTACTAGCGTGTTTGTATTGAGGGTCTACTAGTGTGTTTTATTGAGTGGGTGGGTGAGTGGTGTAGGTGGGTGAGTGGCGTGGGTGAGTGGCGTGGGTGGCGGGTGTGCTCGGCATAGAGATGGATAGAGGGCACACTTGGTCCTGTTTTAAAATGGGCAGCACCATTGAGGGATTTCACCATTTTTAAAGTAGCCAACTGGGCGGGACTTCCTATGGATTAAGGAAGTATCACAGAATTACATCCAGGTCAGCAGAAGGAATTACGACCCCTACACATCCATCCTAACTTTGCAGTCTGTTGAGTTACGCCAGATGTCATTCATTTCAATGGGGACCATTCGCAACGGAGTGGCATTTTGTAGGAATTTTTCAAACTCTGCGTCATATTCAGTCCGTCAAAAGAATTAGGAAGTTACCTAACCAGAGTCCTGGCAGACTGTCAATAGAACAGGAAGTTACCTAACCAGAGTCCTGCCAGACTGTCAATAGAACAGGAAGTTACCTAACCACAGTCCGGCCAGAGTCTGTCAATAGAACAGGAAGTTACCTAACCACAGTCCTGCCAGACTGTCAATAGAACAGGAAGTTACCTAACCACAGTCCGGCCAGA
>NC_060175.1:102734351-102739355 GCF_021184085.1 Oncorhynchus gorbuscha | reverse complement strand
GATATGGTCTGGTATAGATCAGTCTTGTTGATATGGTCTGGTATAGATCAGTCTTGTTGATATGGTCTGGTATAGATCAGTCTTGTTGATATGGTCTGGTATAGATCAGTCTTGTTGATATGGTCTGGTATATGGTCTGGTATAGATCAGTCTTGTTGATATGGTCTGGTATATGGTCTGGTATAGATCAGTCTTGTTGATATGGTCTGGTATAGATCAGTCTTGTTGATATGGTCTGGTATATGGTCTGGTATAGATCAGTCTTGTTGATATGGTCTGGTATAGACCAGTCTTGTTGATATGGTCTGGTATAGATCAGTCTTGTTGATATGGTCTGGTATATGGTCTGGTATAGATCAGTCTTGTTGATATGGTCTGGTATAGATCAGTCTTGTTGATATGGTCTGGTATAGATCAGTCTTGTTGATATGGTCTGGTATATGGTCTGGTATAGATCAGTCTTGTTGATATGGTCTGGTATATGGTCTGGTATAGATCAATCTTGTTGATATGGTCTGGTATAGATCAGTCTTGTTTATATGGTCTGGTATAGATCAGTCTTGTTGATATGGTCTGGTATGGTTCAGTCTTGTTGATATGGTCTGGTATGGTTCAGTCTTGTTGATATGGTCTGGTATAGATCAGTCTTGTTGATATGGTCTGGTATAGATCAGTCTTGTTGATATGGTCTGGTATGGTTCAGTCTTGTTGATATGGTCTGGTATAGATCAGTCTTGTTGATATGGTCTGGTATGGTTCAGTCTTGTTGATAAGGTCTGGTATAGATCAGTCTTGTTGATATGGTCTGGTATGGTTCAGTCTCGTTGATATGGTCTGGTATAGTTCAGTCTTGTTGATATGGTCTGGTATATGGTCTGGTATAGATCAGTCTTGTTGATATGGTCTGGTATAGATCAGTCTTGTTGATATGGTCTGGTATAGATCAGTCTTGTTGATATGGTCTGGTATAGATCAGTCTTGTTGATATGGTCTGGTATATGGTCTGGTATAGATCAGTCTTGTTGATATGGTCTGGTATAGATCAGTCTTGTTGATATGGTCTGGTATATGGTCTGGTATAGATCAGTCTTGTTGATATGGTCTGGTATAGATCAGTCTTGTTGATATGGTCTGGTATAGATCAGTCTTGTTGATATGGTCTGGTATAGATCAGTCTTGTTGATATGGTCTGGTATATGGTCTGGTATAGATCAGTCTTGTTGATATGGTCTGGTATAGATCAGTCTTGTTGATATGGTCTGGTATATGGTCTGGTATAGATCAGTCTTGTTGATATGGTCTGGTATAGATCAGTCTTGTTGATATGGTCTGGTATAGATCAGTCTTGTTGATATGGTCTGGTATATGGTCTGGTATAGATCAGTCTTGTTGATATGGTCTGGTATAGATCAGTCTTGTTGATATGGTCTGGTATATGGTCTGGTATAGATCAGTCTTGTTGATATGGTCTGGTATAGATCAGTCTTGTTGATATGGTCTGGTATATGGTCTGGTATAGATCAGTCTTGTTGATATGGTCTGGTATAGATCAGTCTTGTTGATATGGTCTGGTATATGGTCTGGTATAGATCAGTCTTGTTGATATGGTCTGGTATAGATCAGTCTTGTTGATATGGTCTGGTATATGGTCTGGTATAGATCAGTCTTGTTGATATGGTCTGGTATAGATCAGTCTTGTTGATATGGTCTGGTATATGGTCTGGTATAGATCAGTCTTGTTGATATGGTCTGGTATAGATCAGTCTTGTTGATATGGTCTGGTATAGATCAGTCTTGTTGATATGGTCTGGTATATGGTCTGGTATAGATCAGTCTTGTTGATATGGTCTGGTATATGGCCTGGTATAGATCAGTCTTGTTGATATGGTCTGGTATAGATCAGTCTTGTTGATATGGTCTGGTATAGTTCAGTCTTGTTGATATGGTCTGGTATAGATCAGTCTTGTTGATATGGTCTGGTATAGATCAGTCTTGTTGATATTGTCTGGTATGGTTCCTGCTCCGACTATGTGACAACAGAACATCTGTGGGAAAGGCAGCAGTGAGAAAAGCCAGGAAGGATGCTTGTAGTTATTGAGTGTTTCTTCCAACTCATCCATCTCAGTATAAAGGTTCCTCTATCTAAAACCTTTGGTTCATCAGAGGTCCCTGAGAACCAGGGTTGGGGTCAATTCCATTTAAATTCAGGAGGTCAGTTTACTTCCTCAAAGTCTGTTTACTTCCTGAATTGACTGAATTGAAATGGGTCTGTAAATGATAGTTTTGGTTGGGATGAGGCGTATCTGTAAAATGATAGTTTTGGTTGGGATGAGACGGGTCTATAAATGATAGTTTTGGTTGGGATCAGACTTATCGTTAATGATAGTTTTGGTTGGGATGAGACGGTCTATAAATGATAGCTTTGGTTGGGGTGAGACGGTCTGTAAATGATAGCTTTGCTGGGATCAGACGGGTCTGTAAATGATAGCTTTGGTTGGATCAGACGGGTCTGTAAAGGATAGCTTTGGTTGGGATCACCGGGTCTGTAAATGATAGCTTTGGTTGGGATAAGACGGGTCTGTAAATGATAGCTTTGGTTGTGTGAGACGTGGGTCTGCAAATAAATGATAGCTTTGGCTGGGATCAGACGGGTCTATAAATCATAGCTTTGGTTGGGATGAGATGCGCCTTCTGTAAATGATAGTTTTGGTTGAGATGAGACCAGTGTGTTAATACATCACATTTGCTTCGTGTCTGTTTCCAGGTTATCTGTTTCATTCAATGTAGCTCATCTATTTTTTTATATATTTTGTTCTTATTAGTAGTTGCGATCCTTACGAAGCTCGACCCTCAAACCACGCTGCTTCTTAACACACTGCTCGCTTAACTCAGAAGTCAGCCGAACCAACCCATCGGGAGGGAACCGCTGCCCGACAGAGTCAGCCAATAACCAAGGTATCGGAGGGAAACGCGTTTCTGACTGATGACAGAGTCAGCCAACCAACGTGATCGAGGGAACCGCGCTCCGACAGAGTCGCCCAACCAAGGTATCGAGGGAAACGCTCGACTGATGACAGAGTCAGCCGAACCAACGATCGAGGGAACGTTGTCCCTGACTGAGTCAGCCGAACCAACGTGACAGGAAACGCTGCTCTCGACAGAGTCAGCCGAACCAACGTATCGGAGGGAAACGCGTTCCGACTGATGACAGAGTCAGCTTGCAGGCGCCCGGGCCCGCCACTAGGCGTTTCCCGTTTCATACGTTCGGGGCGGCAGGGTAGCCTAGTAGTTAGAGCGTTGGACTAGTAACCGGAAGGTTGTGTTCCTCGGCCAGTTAACCCACTGTTCCTAGGCCAGTTAACCCACTGTTCCTAGGCCAGTTAACCCACTGTTCCCAGGCCGTCATTGAAAATAAGAATTTGTTCTTAACTGACTTGCCTCGTTAAATAAAGGTTAAATAAAGGTTAAATAAAGGTTAAATTTAATGTAAAAAAAATATGTCAGTTTCTGTGTGGTTTCAAACTCTCTGATAAACAAAATGGCTTTGTGTGATTCCTTATTTTGTGTTCATATTTCTTTCAGCGTGTAACTGTAACCAACACTCGTTTGGCTGTTACTACGACCCCGAGGTCGACCAGAGGAGAGCTAGCATCAACGTCCAGGGACAGTACAGTGGGGGCGGAGTCTGCATGGAGTGTCAGGTATTACTACTGCCCTTTTATCAACACCTACTCCTTATAGTAGGAGATGATTACAGAAGATAAAAGACATGGCCTAGACAAGTGAAATTACATTTGTTCAACCAATAAATATAATCAATCAAGTTAGCAAAATACATTACATTTCTTTGTGTAGCCTCCCTCTTCCATTGCACCAGCTCCATGTAATCTACACTGTGTCCTTATCTACATTGCTTTACATTGCTGAGTGTAATCCTGTGTTGTATGTCATTAACTCATTGTAATCTTGTGTTGTATGTCATCGACTCATTGTAATCCTGTGTTGTATGTCGTTGACTCATTGTAATCTTGTGTTGTATGTCATCGACTCATTGTAATCCTGTGTTGTATGTCATAGACTCATTGTAATCCTGTGTTGTATGTCATTGACTCATTGTAATCCTGTGTTGTATGTCATTAACTCATTGTAATCCTGTGTTGTATGTCATAGACTCATTGTAATCCTGTGTTGTATGTCATTAACTCATTGTAATCCTGTGTTGTATGTCATAGACTCATTGTAATCCTGTGTTGTATGTCATTGACTCATTGTAATCCTGAAGATAAATCTCAGTAACCCTCCCCTAAAATAAATCTGTGTTGTATGTCATTGACTCATTGTAATCCTGTGTTGTATGTCATTAACTCATTGTATTCCTGTGTTGTATGTCATTAACTCATTGTATTCCTGTGTTGTATGTCATCGACTCATTGTAATCCTGTGTTGTATGTCATTGACTCATTGTATTCCTGTGTTGTATGTCATTAACTCATTGTAATCCTGTGTTGTATGTCATTGACTCATTGTATTCCTGTGTTGTATGTCATTGACTCATTGTAATCCTGTGTTGTATGTCATTAACTCATTGTAATCCTGAAGATAAATCTCAGTAACCCTCCCCTAAAATAAATCGGTGTTGTATGTCATTGACTCATTGTAATCCTGAAGATAAATCTCAGTAACCCTCCCCTAAAATAAATCTGTGTTGTATGTCATCGACTCATTGTAATCTTGTGTTGTATGTCATTGACTCATTGTAATCCTGTGTTGTATGTCATTGACTCATTGTAATCCTGAAGATAAATCTCAGTAACTATCCCCTAAAATAAACCTGTGTTGTATGTCATTGACTCATTGTATCTTTCCACTGCCAGCATCACACCGCTGGTGTCAACTGTGAGCGCTGTATCCTCACCTACTACAGATCACCTGACCATCCCCTGGACTCCCCATTGGCCTGCTCCCGTGAGTGACAGTTTATATTCAAACTAAAATACATGTTGA
>NC_060175.1:102711851-102729351 GCF_021184085.1 Oncorhynchus gorbuscha | reverse complement strand
AGATAACTACACACAGATATATGACTAACTACACACAGATATATACACTAGATAACTACACACTGAGATATACACTAGATAACTACACACTGTCAGGCATGCTCATCCTCCCCAGCCCCACAAACAAACACAAACACACTTGTTGGTTGTGTAATGACCCCAGTGTGCCCTCTCCTCCGCCAGCATGTCGATGCTCAGGCGCCGGGTGCCAGGGTGGTAGGTGTGATACGCTGACTGGGCAGTGCCAGTGTCACCAAGGCTTCCAGGGCTACTCATGTGACCAGTGTGCTCCAGGCTACTTCAACTACCCCCTCTGCCAACGTGAGTATCTGCCAACACATTGTTACCCCCTCTGCCAACGTGACTGTCTGTCTGCCAACACATTGTTACCCCCTCTGCCAACGTGACTGTCTGTCTGCCAACACATTGTTACCCCCTCTGCCAACGTGACTGTCTGTCTGCCAACACATTGTTACCCCCTCTGCCAACGTGACTGTCTGTCTGCCAACACATTGTTACCCCTCTGCCAACGTGACTGTCTGTCTGCCAACACATTGTTACCCCCTCTGCCAACGTGACTGTCTGTCTGCCAACACATTGTTACCCCCTCTGCCAACGTGACTGTCTGTCTGCCAACACATTGTTACCCACTGTGCCAACGTGACTGTCTGTCTGCCAACACATTGTTACCCCCTCTGCCAACGTGACTGACTGTCTGCCAACACATTGTTACCCACTGTGCCAACGTGACTGTCTGTCTGCCAACACATTGTTACCCCCTCTGCCAACGTGACTGACTGTCTGCCAACACATTGTTACCCCCTCTGCCAACGTGACTGACTGTCTGCCAACACATTGTTACCCACTGTGCCAACGTGACTGTCTGTCTGCCAACACATTGGCTCCAAAAAACATCGTCTGCTACATGTCTGTCTCTTCAGAAAGCTAACACAACAGACAGGACCATGGATACACAGCTCAATACTGATATACAGCTCAATACTGATATACAGCTCAATACTGATATACAGCTCAATACTGATACACAGCTCAATACTGATATACAGCTCAATACTGATATACAGCTCAATACTGATATACAGCTCAATACTGATATACAGCTCAATACTGATATACAGCTCAATACTGACACGACAGGACCATGGATATACAGCTCAATACTGATATACAGCTCAATACTGATATACAGCTCAATACTGATATACAGCTCAATACTGATATACAGCTCAATACTGATATACAGACAGGACCATGGATATACAGCTCAATACTGATATACAGCTCAATATTGATATACAGCTTAATACTGACAGAGCACACAGGACCATGGATAAACAGCTCAATACTGATATACAGCTCAATACTGATATACAGCTCACTACCGATATACAGACAGGACCATGGATATACAGCTCAATACTGATATACAGACAGGACCATGGATATACAGCTCAATACTGATATACAGACAGGACCATGGATATACAGCTCAATACTGATATACAGCTCAATACCGATATACAGACAGGACCACGGATATACAGCTCAATACCGATATACAGACAGGACCAGGACCATGGATATACAGCTCAATACCGATATACAGACAGGACCATGGATATACAGCTCAATACTGATATACAGCTCAATACCGATATACAGACAGGACCACGGATATACAGCTCAATACCGATATACAGACAGGACCATGGATATACATGGATATACAGCTCAATACTGATATACAGCTCAATACTGATATGCAGACAGGACCATGGATATACAGCTCAATACCGATATACAGACAGGACCATGGATATACAGCTCAATACCGATATACAGACAGGACCATGGATATACAGCTCAATACCGATATACAGACAGGACCACGGATATACAGCTCAATACCGATATACAGACAGGACCATGGATATACAGCTCAATACCGATATACAGACAGGACCACGGATATACAGCTCAATACCGATATACAGACAGGACCATGGATATACATGGATATACAGCTCAATACTGATATACAGCTCAATACTGATATACAGACAGGACCATGGATATACAGCTCAATACCGATATACAGACAGGACCATGGATATACAGCTCAATACTGATATACAGCTCAATACTGATATACAGCTCAATACTGATATACGGACAGGACCACGGATATACAGCTCAATACTGATATACAGACAAGACCATGGATATACAGCTCAATGCTGATATACAGCTCAATACTGATATAGAGCTCAATACTGATATACAGCTCAATACTCATACTGATATACAGCTCAATACTGACACAACAGACAGGACCATGGATATACAGCTCAATACTGATATACAAGTCAATACTGATATACAGCTCAATACTGATATACAGCTCAATACTGACACGACAGGACCATGGATATACAGCTCAATACTGACACAACAGACAGGACCATGGATATACAGCTCAATACTGATATACAGCTCAATACTGATATACAGACAGGACCATGGATATACAGCTCAATACTGATATGTGGTCCTTCTGTAGCTCAGTTGGTAGAGCATGGCGCTTGTAACGCCAGGGTAGTGGGTTCAATTCCCGGGACCACCCATACGTAGAATGTATGCACACATGACTGTAAGTCGCTTTGGATAAAAGCGTCTGCTAAATGGCATATATTATTATTATTATTATTATTATTATTATTATTATATTATTATTATTTATTATTATATTATTATTATTATTATTATATTATTATTATTATTATATATTATTATTATATTATTATATTATTATATTATTATTATTATATTATTATTATTATTATTATTATTATTATTATTATATTATTATTATTATTATTATTATTATTATATTATTATTATATTATATTTATTATTATTATTATTATTATTATATTATTATTATATTTGATATACAGCTCAATACTGATATACAGCTTAATACTGACAGAGCACACAGGACCATGGATAAACAGCTCAATACTGATATACAGCTCAATACTGATATACAGCTCACTACCGATATACAGACAGGACCATGGATATACAGCTCAATATTGATATACAGACAGGACCATGGATATACAGCTCAATACTGATATACAGACAGGACCATGGATATACAGCTCAATACTGATATACAGCTCAATACCGATATACAGACAGGACCACGGATATACAGCTCAATACCGATATACAGACAGGACCAGGACCATGGATATAGAGCTCAATACTGATATACAGACAGGACCACGGATATACAGCTCAATACTGATATACAGCTCAATACCGATATACAGACAGGACCACGGATATACAGCTCAATACCGATATACAGACAGGACCAGGACCATGGATATACAGCTCAATACTGATATACAGCTCAATACTGATATACAGCTCAATACTGATATACAGCTCAATACTGATATACAGCTCAATATCGATATACGGACAGGACCACGGATATACAGCTCAATACTGATATACAGACAGGACCATGGATATACAGCTCAGTGCTGATATACAGCTCAATACTGATATAGAGCTCAATACTGATATACAGCTCAATACTCATACTGATATACAGCTCAATACTGACACAACAGACAGGACCATGGATATACAGCTCAATACTGATATACAGCTCAATACTGATATATAGCTCAATACTGACACAACACACAGGACCATGGATATACAACACACAGGATCAATACTCATACTGATATACAGCTCAATACTGATATACAGCTCAATACTGATATACAGACAGGACTATGGATATACAGCTCAATACTGATATACAGCTCAATACTGATATACAGCTCAATACTGATATACAGCTCAATACTGATATACAGCTCAATACTGACTCAGGACCGCTTGCCTGTTGAGTGAATTGTTTCTGGAATTAATTCTGTTTTGGAATTACAATAAAAGTTCATAAATGTTGTCACACAAACTCTGTTGGTCTTTCCTCTCCGTCAGTGTGTGGCTGTAGCAGCGTGGGTTCCCTCCCAGAGGGCTGTGATTGGTCTGGACGGTGTGTGTGTCGTCCAGAGTTCCAGGGACCGCGATGTGAGCAGTGTAGATCAGGCTTCCACTCCTACCCCAACTGCCAAGGTACTGACAGCTGACAGGACCACACTACACACACCGTAACTACACACACCGAAACTACACACCCCAACTACACACACCCCAACTACACACACCGAAACTACACACCCCTCAACTACACACACCGAAACTACACACCCCAACTACACACACCTCAACTACACACACCTCAACTACTCACATCCCAACTACACACACCCCAACTACACACACCGAAACTACACACCCCTCAACTACACACACCGAAACTACACACCCCAACTACACACACCTCAACTACACACACCTCAACTACACACACCCCAACTACACACACCCCAACTACACACACCTCAACTACACACACCTCAACTACTCACATCCCAACTACACACACCCCAACTACACACACCCCAACTACACACACCTCAACTACACACACCCCAACTACACACACCCCAACTACACACACCCCAACTGCCAAGGTACTGACCGCTGACAGGACCACACACCACGCTCATCAACTACACACACCGAAACTACACACACCCCAACTACACACACCGAAACTACACACACCCCAACTACACACACCTCAATTACACACTCCTACCCCAACTGCCAAGGTTCATTATTTGTCGACTGGTCAGTCTGCTCAGTTGGTTATTAGCGACATAGCAGAACACAGCCACTATCTAATGTTGTTACTTCCTGTTTACCCAGTGTGCACCTGTGATCCTCACACCTCCCTGGGCTCCAGCTGCAGTGTGTCGGGCCACTGCCAATGCAGACCCAACTACAGCGGCACCGCCTGTGACCAATGTGCTCCTGGTTTCTACGGCTTCCCCAGCTGCACTCGTAAGTTGTCCGAGTTCAGACGACATCTCAAAGCCTGATTGGTTGTTAAAATCAGATTGCTTCAATATCTAAAACTAAATATATCCAAGGTACTTTGTTAAAAGATGGGCGGCCGTCTGCGTTGTATGTATTTATTACCCTGTCTAATCTGTCTAATCTGTCATGTGTTTATTACCCTGTCTAATCTGTCATGTTGTTATGTGTTTATTACCCTGTCTAATCTGTCATGTGTTTATTACCCTGTCTAATCTGTCATGTGTTTATTACCCTGTCTAATCTGTCATGTTGTTATGTGTTTATTACCCTGTCTAATCTGTCACTAAATTCAAGTCTGAATCTAGCTAAATGCTAGCTGGCTAACTCCCTCTTCTCTCTCCTGTCTCCCCAGCTACTATACTAATGTGTTAATATCTCTCGCCTCCCTCAGCTTGTCAGTGCTCAGCTGAGGGCTCCAGGTTCAGTAGCTGTGACCAGGTGAGTGGTCAGTGTACCTGTCTACCCAACGTCGTGGGACAGAGGTGTGACACCTGCAGCTCTGGAACCTACGGATTCCCTCTCTGCCAAGGTAGGTGACCTCCTATGGACTTGGTCATTCAATCAATCAATCAATTAATCAATTAATCAATCAATAGAGCTTTATCATCCCTCAATGACAAATTAATTCAGTCCCTTTGCTCATATAATACACACATACTGTACATTCAATATCCATCTCGATTTCGATCTCAACCTTTGTATAGCCTCCACATTGACTCAGTATTGGTACCCCCTGTATATAGCCTCCACATTGACTCTGTACTGTAACACCCTGTATATAGCCTCCACATTGACTCTGTACTGGTACCCCCTGTATATAGCCTCCACATTGACTCTGTACTGTGTAACACCCTGTATATAGCCTCCACATTGACTCTGTACTGGTACCCCCTGTATATAGCCTCCACATTGACTCTGTACCAGTACCCCCTGTATATAGCCTCCACATTGACTCTGTACTGTAACACCCTGTATATAGCCTCCACATTGACTCTGTACTGGTACCCCCTGTATATAGCCTCCACATTGACTCTGTACCAGTACCCCCTGTATATAGCCTCCACATTGACTCTGTACTGTAACACCCTGTATATAGCCTCCACTTGACACTGTACTGGTACCCCCTGTATATAGCCTCCACATTGACTCTGTACCGGTACCCCCTGTATATAGCCTCCACATTGACTCTGTACTGGTACCCCCTGTATATAGCCTCCACATTGACTCTGTACCAGTAGTCCCTGTATATAGCCTCCACATTGACTCTGTACCAGTACCCCCTGTATATAGCCTCCACATTGACTCTGTACCAGTACCCCCTGTATATAGCCTCCACATTGACTCTGTACCGGTACTCACTGTATATAGCCTCCACATTGACTCTGTACCGGTACCCCCTGTATATAGCCTCCACATTGACTCTGTACCAGTACCCCCTGTATATAGCCTCCACATTGACTCTGTACCGGTACCCCCTGTATATAGCCTCCACATTGACTCTGTACTGGTACCCCCTGTATATAGCCTCCACATTGACTCTGTACCGGTACCCCCTGTATATAGCCTCCACATTGACTCTGTACCAGTACCCCCTGTATATAGCCTCCACATTGACTCTGTACCGGTGCCCCCTGTATATAGCCTCCACATTGACTCTGTACCAGTACCCCCTGTATATAGCCTCCACATTGACTCTGTACCGGTACCCCCTGTATATAGCCTCCACATTGACTCTGTACCAGTACCCCCTGTATATAGCCTCCACATTGACTCTGTATCGGTGCCCCCTGTATATAGCCTCCACATTGACTCTGTACCAGTACTTCCTGTATATAGCCTCCACATTGACTCTGTACCAGTACCCCCTGTATATAGCCTCCACATTGACTCTATCGGTACCCCCTGTATATAGCCTCCACATTGACTCTGTACCGGTACCCCCTGTATATAGCCTCCACATTGACTCTATCGGTACCCCCTGTATATAGCCTCCACATTGACTCTGTACCGGTACCCCTGTATATAGCCTCCACATTGACTCTATCGGTACCCCCTGTATATAGCCTCCACATTGACTCTGTACCGTAACACCCTGTATATAGCCTCCACATTGACTCTGTACCGTAACACCCTGTATATAGCCTCCACATTGACTCTGTACCGGTACCCCCTGTATATAGCCTCCACATTGACTCTGTACCGTAATACCCTGTATATAGCCTCCACATTGACTCTGTACCGGTACCCCCTGTATATAGCCTCCACATTGACTCTGTACCGTAATACCCTGTATATAGCCTCCACATTGACTCTGTACCATAACACCCTGTATATAGCCTCCACATTGACTCTGTACCGTAACACCCTGTATATAGCCTCCACGTTGACTCTGTACTGGTACCCCTGTATATAGCCTCCTCATTGACTCTGTACCGTAACACCCTGTATATAGCCTCCTCATTGACTCTGTACCGTAACACCCTGTATATAGCCTCCTCATTGACTCTGTACCGTAACACCCTGTATATAGCCTCCACATTGACTCTGTACCGTAACACCCTGTATATAGCCTCCACATTGACTCTGTACCGTAACACCCTGTATATAGCCTCCACATTGACTCTGTACCGGTACCCCTGTATATAGCCTCCTCATTGACTCTGTACCGTAATACCCTGTATATAGCCTCCACATTGACTCTGTACCATAACACCCTGTATATAGCCTCCACATTGACTCTGTACCGTAACACCCTGTATATAGCCTCCACATTGACTCTGTACCGTAACACCCTGTATATAGCCTCCACATTGACTCTGTACTGGTACCCCTGTATATAGCCTCCTCATTGACTCTGTACCGTAACACCCTGTATATAGCCTCCTCATTGACTCTGTACCGTAACACCCTGTATATAGCCTCCTCATTGACTCTGTACCGTAACACCCTGTATATAGCCTCCACATTGACTCTGTACCGTAACACCCTGTATATAGCCTCCACATTGACTCTGTACCGTAACACCCTGTATATAGCCTCCACATTGACTCTGTACCGGTACCCCTGTATATAGCCTCCACATTGACTCTGTACCGTAATACCCTGTATATAGCCTCCACATTGACTCTGTACCATAACACCCTGTATATAGCCTCCACATTGACTCTGTACCGTAACACCCTGTATATAGCCTCCACATTGACTCTGTACCGTAACACCCTGTATATAGCCTCCACATTGACTCTGTACTGGTACCCCTGTATATAGCCTCCTCATTGACTCTGTACCGTAACACCCTGTATATAGCCTCCTCATTGACTCTGTACCGTAACACCCTGTATATAGCCTCCTCATTGACTCTGTACCGTAACACCCTGTATATAGCCTCCACATTGACTCTGTACCGTAACACCCTGTATATAGCCTCCACATTGACTCTGTACCGGTACCCCTGTATATAGCCTCCTCATTGACTCTGTACCGTAACACCCTGTATATAGCCTCCACATTGACTCTGTACCGTAACACCCTGTATATAGCCTCCTCATTGACTCTGTACCGTAACACCCTGTATATAGCCTCCTCATTGACTCTGTACCGTAACACCCTGTATATAGCCTCCACATTGACTCTGTACCGTAACACCCTGTATATAGCCTCCACATTGACTCTGTACCGTAATACCCTGTATATAGCCTCCACATTGACTCTGTACCATAACACCCTGTATATAGCCTCCACATTGACTCTGTACCGTAACACCCTGTATATAGCCTCCACATTGACTCTGTACCGTAACACCCTGTATATAGCCTCCACATTGACTCTGTACTGGTACCCCTGTATATAGCCTCCTCATTGACTCTGTACCGTAACACCCTGTATATAGCCTCCTCATTGACTCTGTACCGTAACACCCTGTATATAGCCTCCTCATTGACTCTGTACCGTAACACCCTGTATATAGCCTCCACATTGACTCTGTACCGTAACACCCTGTATATAGCCTCCACATTGACTCTGTACCGGTACCCCTGTATATAGCCTCCTCATTGACTCTGTACCGTAACACCCTGTATATAGCCTCCACATTGACTCTGTACCGTAACACCCTGTATATAGCCTCCTCATTGACTCTGTACCGTAACACCCTGTATATAGCCTCCACATTGACTCTGTACCGTAACACCCTGTATATAGCCTCCACATTGACTCTGTACCGTAACACCCTGTATATAGCCTCCACATTGACTCTGTACCGTAATACCCTGTATATAGCCTCCACATTGACTCTGTACCATAACACCCTGTATATAGCCTCCACATTGACTCTGTACCGTAACACCCTGTATATAGCCTCCACATTGACTCTGTACCGTAACACCCTGTATATAGCCTCCACATTGACTCTGTACTGGTACCCCTGTATATAGCCTCCTCAATGACTCTGTACCGTAACACCCTGTATATAGCCTCCTCATTGACTCTGTACCGTAACACCCTGTATATAGCCTCCTCATTGACTCTGTACCGTAACACCCTGTATATAGCCTCCACATTGACTCTGTACCGTAACACCCTGTATATAGCCTCCACATTGACTCTGTACCGGTACCCCTGTATATAGCCTCCTCATTGACTCTGTACCGTAACACCCTGTATATAGCCTCCACATTGACTCTGTACCGTAACACCCTGTATATAGCCTCCTCATTGACTCTGTACCGTAACACCCTGTATATAGCCTCCTCATTGACTCTGTACCGTAACACCCTGTATATAGCCTCCACATTGACTCTGTACCGTAACACCCTGTATATTTTTTGAACTCTATTTTCTTCCAACAGCATTATTAGTTAAGGGCTTGTAAGGAAGAATTTCACTGTAAGGTTGTTGTTGTATTCGGCGCATGTGACAAATACAATTTGGTTTGATTTGTATCTCCCAGTCCATTGTCCATCTATAAGGAAAGATAAAATAATGACTATTTTACTTAACTATTTGCTTCCCGTAGTTTACTAAACTATTTGTTTACTGTATTTTACTAAACTATTTGTTTCCTGTATTTTACTAAACTATTTGTTTCCTGTATTTTACTAAACTATTTGTTTCCTGTATTTTTACTAAACTATTTGTTTCCTGTATTTTACTAAGCTATTTGTTGACTGTATTTTACTAAACAATTTGTTTACTGTATTTTACTAAACTATTTGTTTCCTGTATTTTACTAAACTATTTGTTTCCTGTATTTTACTAAACTATTTGTTTCCTGTATTTTACTAAACTATTTGTTTCCTGTATTTTACTAAACTATTTGTTTCCTGTATTTTACTAAACTATTTGTTTCCTGTATTTTACTAAACTATTTGTTTCCTGTATTTTACTAAACTATTTGTTTCCTGTATTTTACTAAACTATTTGTTTCCTGTATTTTACTAAACTATTTGTTGACTGTATTTTACTAAACTATTTGTTTACTGTATTCTACTAAGCTATTTGTTTACTGTATTTTACTAAGCTATTTGTTTACTGTATTTTACTAAGCTATTTGTTTATTGTATTTTACTAAGCTATTTGTTTACTGTATTTTACTAAACTATTTGTTTCCTGTATTTTACTGAGGTATTTGTTTCTTCCTGCTCTGCAGCTGACACATGTAACCCAGCCGGTTCTGTACAGAACGAGGTCCTGCCAACCGTTGGCTCCTGTGAGTGTCTTCTCTATGTGGAGGGAGTGGCCTGTGACAGGTGTAAACCCCTGTTCTGGAACCTGTCACCTGACACCGTCTATGGGTGCTCCAGTAAGACACAACTTTACCCTTCAGGGATGGGCAACTTCAGTCCTCGAGCGCCTGATTGGTTTCACACTGTCTCTTCATCCCCAACAAACACAGCTGATTAAGCAAATTGCATTTTAAACTAAAGATCGTGATTAGGTGATTATTGGAGTCAGGTGTGTTTGCTGGGTGCTGGGGGCAAAACTGTGACACCAATCAGGCCCTTCGAGGACTGGAATTGCCCGCCCCCTGCTTTAAATGTCATCAAAAGGAGGCATTGTGTTGGCTATTGTGAGGTTCATATTCCTATGACAGCCCAGTAGTGAAATGAATGTTCCGTGTGTTCCTCCTTCTCTCAGACTGTGAATGCAACGTTGAAGGGACAATGGGTGGTGTGGCAGAGTGTGCTCAGGTGAGAAGTGGGCTTGTTAATAACAACATGGACGTACAGTACTTTAGCTAATAATATGGTTTAGCAGTAAAGATGGGGTTTTCTCAGTGATTCAATACTCTTTGGAATGGACATAGAAAATAACACTGGCTAGCACTACTAGTGTAATAATTAGAATAATAATTAGAATAATAATTATAAAAAATAATAATAATTATAAAAATAATAATAATACTAAAAATAATTATTATTATAATAATTATAACAATAGTAACAATAATAATAATAAAATAATGATAAAAAAATATTATAATTATAGAAATAATAAAATAATTTAAAAAATAATAATTATAAAAATAATTATAAAAAAAGATAATAATTATACAAATAATAATTATAAAAATGATAATAATTATACACATAATAATTAGAATTATAATAATAATAAAATAATAAAAAATACAAATATACAAATAATAATAATAATTATACAAAAATAATAATAATAATGATAATAATATATGGACAACATCTCCTCTCTGTTTCTGTGTTTCAGAGTAACGGCCAGTGTCCCTGTAAGCCCAATGCGTGCGGTGGCACCTGCTCTGTGTGTAAAGATGGATTCTTCAACCTGCAGAGTGACAGCTTCTTCGGCTGTCAAGGTAAGCCTCATGGAACCAGTCGGAACCAGTCGGAACCATTCGGAACCATTCGGAACCAGTCGGAACCATTCGGAACCAGTCGGAACCATTCGGAACCAGTCGGAACCACCAACCCAACATCTTAACCATTAGATCAAGAGGACATCCTCTTGGTTCCAGGGCAACATTTGGGCTTTTACATGTCTCAAGAAAGAAAGGCTACTTCCGTAGAGTTTTATTCCACATCAAGAGTGTGATTCTAAATCTCCTCTGCTAAATAACACTGGTCTGTTGTACGAGGAATTAAGTTATGTGATAAATTATGTGATATTTGTTTACAGCAGTATATCATGATCTCTAGATGTGTTGGTGTGTGTGTTGCAGGTTGTACTGCAGTCTATCAGGATCTCTAGATGTGTTGGTGTAGGTTGTACTGCAGTATATCTAGATGTGTTGGTGTGTGTGTTGTAGGTTGTACTGCAGTACATCATGATCTCTAGATGTGTTGGTGTGTGTGTTGCAGGTTGTACTACAGTATATCTAGATGTGTTGGTGTGTGTGTTGCAGGTTGTACTGCAGTATATCTAGATGTGTTGGTGTGTGTGTTGCAGGTTGTACTGCAGTATATCTAGATGTGTTGGTGTGTGTGTTGCAGGTTGTACTGCAGTATATCTAGATGTGTTGGTGTGTGTGTTGCAGGTTGTACTGCAGTATATCTAGATGTGTTGGTGTGTGTGTTGCAGGTTGTACTGCAGTATATCTAGATGTGTTGGTGTGTGTGTTGCAGGTTGTACTGCAGTATATCTAGATGTGTTGGTGTGTGTGTTGCAGGTTGTACTGCAGTATATCTAGATGTGTTGGTGTGTGTGTTGCAGGCTGTACTACAGTATATCTAGATGTGTTGGTGTGTGTGTTGCAGGTTGTACTGCAGTATATCTAGATGTGTTGGTGTGTGTGTTGCAGGTTGTACTGCAGTATATCTAGATGTGTTGGTGTGTGTGTTGCAGGCTGTCAGTGTGACATTGGAGGATCAGTGGGGCAGTCCTGTGGGGAGAGGAACGGGAGATGTCGCTGCAGACCCAACGTAGAGGGACCCAAGTGTAACAGGTGACTGAAAACCGGTGTAAAAACATTCACTTTGCATCACACAAACAAAATAAAAACATGGTCCCAAACACTTTTTTTCCCAGATGGCTGTTTTAACTCAACTCCTTGAGAAACAGTATCCAGCTGAGGACAGAATCTTATTTTAAAGGCCGGATTATTAAAACCAGTGTTCCTTCCTCCTTCATCCCAGGCCTCGTCCGGACCACTACTTTCAGACCTGCACCACCTGAAGTTTGAGATAGAGGAGGGTACCACGCTGGACGGGCGGCCGGTGCGTTTCGGCTATAACCCGCGGAATTTGAAAGGTTCAGCTGGAGAGGGTACGCTCAGATGTCCCTAATACAGGTTAGTCTTCTCTAACCGAGACATGTACTCTATAGTAATAGATAGTGTGTGTATATATAGCCTAAATACACTCGGTGGCCAGTTTATTAGGTACACCACTCCGTTCACGAAAATGGTTCCGTGGCTTGTTATATAAAACAGGTAGACCGGCATCCAATTACCGTGTTTGATTGAACATTACAATGGGTCAAACTAGTGACCTAAGCGACTGAGTGTGGGATGATCGTCGATGCCGGGCTGACCGGATCCAGTATCGGAGAAACAGCCGGCCTCCTGGGGAACGAGATCACCAACACTAGACAATTAAAGGTGGTTAAACATTGCCTGGTACGACAAAATCTCGGGTTCCTGTTGCGTCATGCTGATGGCAGAGTCATGATTTGGCGTAAGCAGTATGAGTCCATGGCCCCCATCCTGCCTGGTGTCAACGGTACAGGCTGGTGGTGTAATGGTGTGGAGAATGTTTCCCTGGCACACGTTAGGTCCCCTATTCTTATCCCCTTACACTTGTGTCTATAAGGTAGTAGTTGTGGAATTGTTAGCTAGATTACTTGTTGGTTATTACTGCATTGTTGGAACTAGAAGCACAAGCATTTCGCTACACTCGCATTAACATCTGCTAACCATGTGTATGTGACAAATAAAATTGGATTTGATTTGATTTGATACCAATCGTTTGAACGTTTCCTTACAACTTGTAGAATCCCATGCCCCGAAGAATTCAGGCTATTCTGGAGGCAAAGAGGGGTCTGACCCATTACTATATGTACCTAATAAACTGTCCTCTGAGTGTACAGTGTAACTCAATGGCTCTACACTCAACCCACACACTGGGCCAGTACTAGATATATGTGTATAGGACTCCTATATATGTCCTCCTTCTATTGCCTTAGGTCTCACTCTGGGCATGCAGCTATTGTATGTTAACAAATTATGTTTTTTTATAGTTGTGTAAACAATAGCAGTAACTTAATTCCTAAAGGGATGAATCTAGTCCTTACTATATAAATCCTTGGTATTATCTTAGTCCTTACTATATAAATCCTTGGTATTATCTTAGTCCTTACTATATAAATCCTTGGTATTATCTTAGTCCTTACTATATAAATCCTTGGTATTATCTTAGTCCTTACTATATAAATCCTTGGTATTATCTTAGTCCTTACTATATACATCCTTGGTATTATCTTAGTCCTTACTATATAAATCCTTGGTATTATCTTAGTCCTTATTATATAAATCCTTGGTATTATCTTAGTCCTTGCTATATAAATCATTGGTATTATCTTAGTCCTTACTATATAAATCCTTGGTATTATCTTAGTCCTTACTATATAAATCCTTGGTATTATCTTAGTCCTTACTATATAAATCCTTGGTATTATCTTAGTCCTTACTATATAAATCCTTGGTATTATCTTAGTCCTTACTATATAAATCCTTGGTATTATCTTAGTCCTTACTATATAAATCCTTGGTATTATCTTAGTCCTTGCTATTTAAATCCTTGGTATTATCTTAGTCCTTACTATATAAATCCTTGGTATTATCTTAGTCCTTACTATATAAATCCTTGGTATTATCTTAGTCCTTACTATATAAATCCTTGGTATTATCTTAGTCCTTACTATATAAATCCTTGGTATTATCTTAGTCCTTACTATATAAATCCTTGGTATTATCTTAGTCCTTACTATATAAATCCTTGGTATTATCTTAGTCCTTACTATATAAATCCTTGGTATTATCTAAGTCCTTACTATATACATCCTTGGTATTATCTTAGTCCTTACTATATAAATCCTTGGTATTATCTTAGTCTTATTATATAAATCTTGGTATTATCTTATTATATAAATCCTTGGTATTATCTTAGTCCTTACTATATAAATCATTGGTATTATCTTAGTCCTTACTATATAAATCCTTGGTATTATCTTAGTCCTTACTATATAAATCCTTGGTATTATCTTAGTCCTTACTATATAAATCCTTGGTATTATCTTAGTCCTTACTATATAAATCCTTGGTATTATCTTAGTCCTTACTATATAAATCCTTGGTATTATCTTAGTCCTTACTATATAAATCCTTGGTATTATCTTAGTCCTTGCTATTTAAATCCTTGGTATTATCTTAGTCCTTACTATATAAATCCTTGGTATTATCTTAGTCTTTACTATATAAATCCTTGGTATTATCTTAGTCCTTACTATATAAATCCTTGGTATTATCTTAGTCCTTACTATATAAATCCTTGGTATTATCTTAGTCCTTACTATATAAATCCTTGGTATTATCTTAGTGGGTCTGTGTTATATTGAAGTCTAAGATAATGAAATGTCTATACAAGATGTATTATCATTGTTGGTCGAGAAGTCATTCTACCCCTGCATGTGCAAACCATAACTTATTCTCCTCTGTGAAGAAGATCCAATAGGTCTGTGGTTTATCTATAGTATCCCAGCTTGCTTTATGCTTGAGTGAATGATGGCTGAAGCTAGCGTGTTTGTATTGAGTTTATGATGGCTGAAGCTAGCGTGTTTGTATTGAGTTTATGATGGCTGAAGCTAGCGTGTTTGTATTGAGTTTATGATGGCTGAAGCTAGCGTGTTTGTATTGAGTTTATGATGGCTGAAGCTAGCGTGTTTGTATTGAGTTTATGATGGCTGAAGCTAGCGTGTTTGTATTGAGGGTCTACTAGCGTGTTTGTATTGAGGGTCTACTAGCGTGTTTGTATTGAGGGTCTACTAGCGTGTTTTGTATTGAGGGTCTACTAGCGTGTTTGTATTGAGGGTCTACTAGCGTGTTTTGTATTGAGGGTCTACTAGCGTGTTTGTATTGAGGGTCTACTAGTGTGTTTGTATTGAGGGTCTACTAGTGTGTTTGTATTGAGGGTCTACTAGTGTGTTTGTATTGAGGGTCTACTAGCGTGTTTGTATTGAGGGTCTACTAGCGTGTTTGTATTGAGGGTCTACTAGCGTGTTTGTATTGAGGGTCTACTAGCGTGTTTGTATTGAGGGTCTACTAGCGTGTTTGTATTGAGGGTCTACTAGCGTGTTTGTATTGAGGGTCTACTAGCGTGTTTGTATTGAGGGTCTACTAGCGTGTTTGTATTGAGGGTCTATAGCGTGTTTGTATTGAGGGTCTACTAGCGTGTTTGTATTGAGGGTCTACTAGCGTGTTTGTATTGAGGGTCTACTAGCGTGTTTGTATTGAGGGTCTTGTTTGTATTGAGGGTCTACTAGCGTGTTTGTATTGAGGGTCTACTAGCGTGTTTGTATTGAGGGTCTACTAGTGTGTTTTATTGAGTGGGTGGGTGAGTGGTGTAGGTGGGTGAGTGGCGTGGGTGAGTGGCGTGGGTGGCGGGTGTGCTCGGCATAGAGATGGATAGAGGGCACACTTGGTCCTGTTTAAAATGGGCAGCACCATTGAGGATTTCACCATTTTTAAAGTAGCCAACTGGGCGGGACTTCCTATGGATAAGGGAAGTATCACAGAATTACATCCAGGTCAGCAGAAGGAATTCGACCCCTACACATCCATCCTAACTTTGCAGTCTGTTGAGTTACGCCAGATGTCATTCATTTCAATGGGGACCATTCGCAACGGAGTGGCATTTTTGTAGAATTTTTCAAACTCTGCGTCATATTCAGTCCGTCAAAAGAATTAGGAAGTTACCTAACCAGAGTCCTGGCAGACTGTCAATAGAACAGGAAGTTACCCAACCAGAGTCCTGCCAGACTGTCAATAGAACAGGAAGTTACCTAACCACAGTCCGGCCAGAGTCTGTCAATAGAACAGGAAGTTACCTAACCACAGTCCTGCCAGACTGTCAATAGAACAGGAAGTTACCTAACCACAGTCCGGCCAGAGTCTGTCAATATAACAGGAAGTTACCTAACCAGAGTCCTGCCAGACTGTCAATAGAACAGGAAGTTACCTTACCACAGTCAATAGAACGAAGTTACCTAACCCAGAGTCTGTCAATAGAACAGGAAGTTACCTAACCACAGTCCTGCCAGACTCTGTCAATAGAACAGGAAGTTGCTAACCACAGTCGGTCAGACTCTGTCAATATAACTGAGAAGTTACCTAACCACAGTCCTGCCAGACTCTGTCAATAGAACAGGAAGTTACCTAACCCTGGTTGCCAGACTGTGTCAATATAACAGTCCGGTCAGA
>NC_060175.1:102698672-102711751 GCF_021184085.1 Oncorhynchus gorbuscha | reverse complement strand
AGTACTGAGAGGAAGCCCAGTACTGAGAGGAAGCCCAGTACTGAGAGGAAGCCCCGTACTGAGGAGGAAGCTCAGGCAGGTAGTAGGCTCCGGTAAATCCTGGCTGGCTGGCGGAACTGGAAGAGTCAGGTTGTCTGGCCGATCTAGAAGATCATGGCTGACTGGCACTTCTGGCGGATCTTGGCAGACTGGCACTTCTGGCGGATCCTGGCAGACTGGCGATGCTGGGCAGACTGGTGGCGCTGGGCAGACTGGCGGCGCTGGGCAGACTGGGAGCACTGGCGGCGCTGGGCAGACTGGGAGCACCGGCGGCGCTGGGCAGACTGGGAGCACTGGCGGCGCTGGGCAGACGGGAGACTCCAGCAGCGCTGGAGAGGAGAAAGGCTCTGGCTGCGCTAAACAGGCGAGATACTCCGACAGCGCAGGAGAGGAGAAAAGCGCTGGCTGCGCTGAACAGGCGAGGCGCACTGGAGGCCTGGTGCGTGGTGCTGGAACTGGTGGTACTGGATCGAGGACACGCACAGGAAGCCTGGTGCGGGGAGCTGCTACCGGAGGTCTGGTGTGTGGAGGTGGCTCTGGATAGACCGGACCGTGCAGGCGCACTGGAGTTCTTGAGCACCGAGCCTGCCCAAGCTTACCTGGCTCGATGCCCACTCTAGCCCAAGCTGCCCCTCAGTCCCGAGCTGCCCCTCTGTCCTGAGAAGCCCCTCTGTCCTGAGATGCCCCTCTGTCCTGAGATGCCCCTGTCCCGAGCTGCCCCTCTGTCCCGAGCTGCCCCTCTGTCCCGAGCTGCCCCTCTGTCACGAGCTGCCCCTCTGTCACGAGCTGCTCCTCTGTTATGTGGGGATCTGGGTGAGGACTATTAGGCCATGGTCGGCGGAGAAGGTGGATTATCCCAGGACGCGAAGGGGAGGAAATAGGACATTAATGGAGTGGGGTCCACGTCCCGAGCAAGAACCGCCACCATGGACAGACGCCCACCCGGACCCTCCCTATGCTCTTGAGGTGCGTCCGGGAGTCCGCACCTTAGGGGGGGGGGGGGGGTTCTGTCACGCCTTGGTCATTGTATTTTGTGTTTTTGTTATATGTTTGGGTAGGCCAGGGTGTGACATGGGTTTATATGTTGTTTTCATATTGGGGTTTGTAGTATTTGGGATCGCGGCTAATTAGGGGTGTTGTATAGGCTTGGCTGCCTGAGGCGATTCTCAATTAGAGTCAGGTGCTTATCGTTGTCTCTGATTGGGAACCGTATTTAGGCAGCCTGAGTTTCGCCTTGTATTTGGTGGGTGTTTGTTCCTGTCTCTGTGTTGTAGTCACCAGATAGGCTGTAATTAGTTTCACGTTCCGTTCTGTTGTCTAGGTGTCATCATCTAAAATAACCCTAATTTACAAGACAGTTATTAGTTGATTAATGATGGTCGGACCCATCTATGTGAAGCCAGCCACAATAAGGACTAGCTAGAATAGTGGACTTTGCGGTTAGCCTTCAAAATAAAAGTCTGCCATTGACAGTAATGCAAATGAATACAAACAGTAGAATTATGCCATAATTGAATAGATCATGCTAAACGAGGTTGGAATGTTCTTATATAAAATCAACAAAAGACAATAATTTGTTAATTTGACAAAAATCTGTTGAAATCACACTGGATGTATATTATACTTTAGAATTGCATTGGGAATTGCATACTTATTTCACTGTACAGCCTTTTCCTATGGATTGTGGATCAATGACATGAGGTATCAAGTCTACTCAGTGACACCCAGAGAATATTAGCGTCGTAGTTATTATTGCGGGACTCTGAAACAACTGAATTGAGATACATTTATTGTCAATCTATGTGTATTGAATACTATTCCCGAGGAAAAACAATACTGGGTGGATGTTTTGGAGTCTGATAACTCTGAGGAGGACATCGGGGAAAAATATTGTGGTAAAGCTGTACAGTGCAATATGAATGTCAATACAAACAATAGGCTGACTGGGGAGGTGATTTCACACAGTCACAGTCCTGCGATAAGAGCTACAATGCTAATATTTGCGTAAACTCTTCCCAGTTGTGTTCTGTGGGTGTCACCGAGTATTACGTCATGTACCTACGTTATATAGGTATGCACATCAGCTTTGACATCGGTTTTGCACATCGGCGTTAAACTAGACATCTGGTCGATACCGATGTTGGCATTTTTTAGCTAATATCGGCCGATTCCGATATGTTTACCAATATATCTTATACACCAATGCATCCCTAGTAGTATTGGGTCCTACATTGAGTTCCTCAATGAGACTGAGCAGGCCTGTCAAGGTGAAGGGGTCACCGATGCCATTGTGTTGGACAATGTCAGGTTCCACCATGCAGAGGTGATTCAGGCATGGTTTCCAGTCCATCCCCGATTCCTGAACATATACCTGGCCCCATACTCTCCTTTCCTCAACCCTATCGAGGAACTATTTTCAGAATGGAGTTGGAAGGTGTATGATCGCCATCCACATGAGCATGCCCACTGATGAGTCATGCGATGACATCAACCCAGACCAATGTCAGGCTTGGATTCCCCATACCTGTCACGCCTTGGTCATTGTATCTTGTGTTTTTGTTATATGTTTGGGTAGGCCAGGGTGTGACATGGGTTTATATGTTGTATTTCGTATTGGGGTTTGTATTAATTGGGAGTGTGTATTATTAGGGGTGTGTCTAGTTAGGCTTGGCTGCCTGAGGCGATTCCTAATTGGAGTCAGCTGATTCTCGTTGTCTCGGATTGGGAACCGTATTTAGGCAGCCTGAGTGCGCGTTGTATTTCGTGGGTGATTGTACCTGTCTTTGTGTTAATCACCAGATAGGCTGTAATTAGTTTCACTCGTTTGTTGTTTTCGTATTTTCAGTTATTTCATGTACCGTATTTTCTTCATTAAAAGTCATGAGTAACCTACACGCTGCATTTCGGTCTGACTTTCTACAAACAACAGACGAAGATCATTACAGAATCACCCACCACGATTCACAGACCGAGCAGCGTGTGAACTGGCAGGATCTGAAGGAGGACGATATGGACGGCAGAAGCAGGGATTATACGACGTGGGAAGAAATCGACAGGTGGGCGGCCGACCCAGAGCGAGTGCAGGAGCCCGCCTGGGATTCCCTACAGCAATGCGAAGAGGGCTATACACGTATGGAATCGAGAAGGAAAGCATTGCTATACAGAGCGAAAACTGAAGGTAACAGGGGAAAGCGCAGAGAGAGAGTGGCTGAGTCAGGAAACAGACCTGAGCCTACTCTCCCTGTTAATCGTGAAGAGCAGTTGCAATGGGAGAGAATGCATCATTTGGAGATTTGGACATGGGAGGAGGAATTAGACGGTCAAGGACCCTGGTAGCAGCCGGGAGAATATCGCCGTCCCAAGGAGGAAATAGAGGCAGCTAAAGCGGAGAGGCGTATGTATGAGGAGGCAGCACAGCGACGCGGTTGGAAACCGGAAAGTCACCGAAAAAAAATATTGGGGGGGGCTAAAAGGGAGAATAGTTATGCCAGGTAGGAAACCTGTGCATACTCCCTGTGCTCACCGTTGGGCTAGAGAGACCGGGCAGGCACCGTGTTATGCTATGGAGCGCACGGTGTTTCCAGTGCGGGTGCAGAGCCAGCTGCGACACATACCAGCCCTTCCTATTGGCCGGGCTAGAGTGGGCATCGAGCCAGGTAAGCTTGGGCAGGCTCGGTGCTCTAGAGCTCCAGTGCGCCTGCACGGTCCGGTCTATCCAGAGCCACCTCTACACACCAGTCCTCCGGTAGCAGCTCCCCGCACCAGGCTTCCTGTGCGTGTCCTCGCGCCAGTACCACCAGTTCCAGCACCACGCACCAGGTCTCCAGTGCGCCTCGCCTGTTCAGCGCAGCCAGTGCTTTTCTCCCCTCCTGTGCTGCCGGAGTCTCCCGCTTGTTTAGCGCAACCAGAGCTGTTCTCTTCTCCTGCGCTATCGGAGTCTCCCGCCTGTTTAGCGCAGCCAGAGCCTTTCTCCTCTCTTGCGCTGCCGGAGTCTCCTGTCTGTCCAGCGCCACCAGTGCTCCCAGTCGGCCCAGCGCGTCCAGTGCGCATCGCCTGTTCAGCACAGCCAGTGCTTTTCTCCCCTCCTGTGCTATCGGAGTCTCCAGCCTGTTCAGCGCAGCCAGAGCCTTTCTCCTCTCCTGCGCTGCCGGAGTCTCCTGTCTGTCCAGCGCCACCAGTGCTACCAGTCGGCCCAGCGCGTCCAGTGCGCCTCGCCTGTTCAGCGCAACCAGAGCTTTTCTCCTCTCCTGCACTGTTGGAGTCTCCCGCCTGTTCAGCTCAGCCAGAGCCTTTCTCCTCTCCTGCGCTGCCGGAGTCTCCTGTCTGCCCAGCGCCGCCAGTCGGCCCAGCGTCACCAGTCTGCCAGGATCCGCCAGAAGTGCCAGTCTGCCAGGATCCGCCAGAAGTGCCAGTCTGCCAAGATCTTCTAGATCGGCCAGACAACCTGAATCATCCAGGTCCACCAGCCAGCCAGGATTTACCGGAGCCTACTACCTGCCTGAGCTTCCTCTCAGTACTGAGCTTCCTTTCAGTACTAGGCTTCCTCTCTGTACTGGGCTCCCTCTCAGTACCGGGCTTCCCCTCAGTACTGGGCTGCTTCGGTCCCGGGCTGCCCCTCTGTCCCGGGTTGCCCCTCTGTCCTGAGCTGCCCTGCTGTCTTGAGCTGCCCCTCTATCCTGAGCTGCCCCTCTATCCTGAGCTGCCCCTCTGTCCCGAGCTGCCCCTCTGTCCCGAGCTGCCCCTCTGTCCCGAGCTGCCCCTCTGTCCCGAGCTGCCCCTCTGTCCCGAGCTGCCCCTCGGTCCCGAGCTGCCCCTCAGTTATGTGGGGATCAGGGTGAGGACTATTAGGCCATGGTCGGCGGAGAAGGTGGATTATCCTAGGACGCGAAGGGGAGGAACTAGGACATTTATGGAGTGGGGTCCACGTCCCGAGCCAGAACCGCCACCATGGACAGACGCCCACCCGGACCCTCCCTATGCTCTTGAGGTGCGTCCCGGAGTCCGCACCTTAGGGGGGTTCTGTCACGCCTTGGTCATTGTATCTTGTGTTTTTGTTATATGTTTGGGTAGGCCAGGGTGTGACATGGGTTTATATGTTGTATTTCGTATTGGGGTTTGTATTAATTGGGAGTGTGTATTATTAGGGGTGTGTCTAGTTAGGCTTGGCTGCCTGAGGCGATTCCTAATTGGAGTCAGCTGATTCTCGTTGTCTCGGATTGGGAACCGTATTTAGGCAGCCTGAGTGCGCGTTGTATTTCGTGGGTGATTGTACCTGTCTTTGTGTTAGTCACCAGATAGGCTGTAATTAGTTTCACTCGTTTGTTGTTTTCGTATTTTCAGTTATTTCATGTACCGTATTTTCTTCATTAAAAGTCATGAGTAACCTACACGCTGCATTTCGGTCTGACTTTCTACAAACAACAGACGAAGATCATTACAATACCAAAAGGTTTTTCCCTAGGTGCATCAACAATCAGGACATTCACTGCAATATAGATGAGAACCTTTGGCCAAATGCTCAAGACAGGCTTGATGCAAACTACTGCCTGTTAACTAGTTTATTTCTTTCAATTGTTTCCTTTGTTTAATTTCATCTGTTACAGTACACCTACATTGTAATTATATCTGAAAAAAAACAATGTATTCATGCATCAATAATTGTGGAAGATCTACAATGATCACACCTTTGATCACACATGAGATAGAAATGATGGAAATGTTATTTTCAGTAAATGTTGATGGTTAGTACAAGTGTATAACCTCATGTTAAAACAGTGTAATGTACTATAGTTTACAGTACAGTAGCATATTACTTTCAGAAACATGTATCTTGTATTTTCTGCTATTGGATTAACTGGTTGGTAGCCCTTTTGACTCACAGCCACTGTCATCCTGTACACGGGTTGAAAATGGCAGGTTTTGACATTAATAACCGCCTAAATTGGAATGCAGTGGCTGTACAGTAACATGCTATACATGACATTAAAGCTCAAGTTCTCCGCTTCACAGCACTGTATGGGTTTTGACTGACAGCAGTTATACACTTTAGCACCACGTGTGCGACAAGAAGATGTCCCCATCCTTCTGGCTAATTGGGCTACATTTGCAAAAATGTTTTTTTTTTGTCTGAGCGAGGGAAATGCTGTAAATCGAGAGGAGTCGATGTGTTCTGAAAGATGAGATTATAATAAATACCGCCTTAATGTCATAGAAGCAAACCACACACCCATGAGTCCAAATGTGCACTTCACATTACCATTTTTGAAAACAAATGTCATTTACATCATCGATGTTTATTATCGCTATGTTCGATCCACAGTTACAAGGATAACGTGTTATACCCTGGCTTTTCCTGAACAGAATGAGCCCATGTTCGTTGTATTGTGGAGACAATTAGCTGCGGAACACACACTTGAATGCACTCATGACTCCATTCTATGAGCACTAAAATTACAATCTGTTACTCTGAAGTGCATTTTGAAAGCCTAACACTGTAAGATCGTATTTTCTAACTGAGCTAGTCATGTTGCAATAGAATAAGCTTTCAAATGATGCACATCTGACCCGGATTGTAATTTATTAATGGAAAGTTTTTTGGATTGCGTAAACAAATAACTGCAATTGTGTTATGGTGGGAACTACAAGTGTGCTTGCTTCAGTTCCTCAACGGCAAAGCTAGGAGAGCTCAAAAAAAGCACCTTATAGTTGAAGGCTCTTTCCAAGAGTCAAAAAAGTGCATTGAAATGACTTAGTAACTGTGCAGTTTGGAGAGGTGTGTGGCCACTTGGAGTCACCAGTTAGACCTCTCACTCAAACCCTTGTCATCCTTTTTTCTTATCTTGCACCTACTCCAAGATTTCTATGAATATTATTGTGTTACTGAATGTATCCAGAGTATTTTGAGATTTTGTTATTGACAGATGGTGTGAAAAGTACAGTAAATGTCAAATGCATCTGGTTGGCAGCGAGTTTCCTGCAATTCTACACATTTTGTCATGGGGTGCAGAGGAAATTGGGCTGTTTTAAAGCAAATTTTCTTGCAATTCTACACATTTTGCCATGTCTAATGTTTATGAACCCCTACCCTAAGATATCTTACAACTTTAAACTGGTGTCATCTGCTGACACAAGGGCCACAAAAAGCATTGTCTCATCATTTGAATCAAAACAGTGCATATAACAGCATGTGAATACAAGGTTGTTACTAGAGTAATTACAGTGTTACACAGGCACAAGATGAACTTAATATAAAGTGTCAGCCTGCACGGCTACGTGTCCAGCGCTCATTTAAGATACTTTATCTGGGATTGATTGCGTTTGCCTGGCACAATGAAACAAATAGAATATAGTCACAAGAGTTCAAACCCTGCCCATCTGGCACTCCAGGCAGACTACAGCAAACGCAAAAACGATTTGAATGATTTCAAATAGTCTATTGTCTAAGCTTAGTGAAGTCATCGACAACAGAGAACAGATTTGATCTGATTCAGATAAGGCCCAAGCTGGGAGAGCAAGGTTTTGTGTAGTCATGCCCTACGGTCTGGTTGGTCAAGTACCTAAAATAAGAACGTATAACTTGTACCGAACACTATCAGACACATTTTAACCACCCATTACAAGAAAGTACAATCACATTACTCCAGATTAAGCCTCGCTGCATTGGCTGCCTGTAAAGTATCAGACCGACTCCTAAGGTTTTAATTTGAACATGTGAAGCACTACATGGCATTGTCCTCTCTTACCTGGCGGTAGTCACAGACATGCTTGTTCCATACAATCCAGTATAAATGCTTCCCTCCAAATTGATTGACCCAAGTGTAAACAAATGTCAGGGGAGGAGCCTTGGCTAATGATCAACGTATACGGCCGGTACATGTCTCGAAACTACTCACTCTCATTTACTGCGTTGCTATGTCATGGATCTGCTCCACCCTGATTTATGATCCGAAAGGGAGGTGAAGTTAGTTGGATTTCCGCTTTTGCAATGGAATGTTCCAGAGTAGGACCAAGATGATTTTAATACATTATAAATTATTTTAGTATGTATATATGCCATTTAGCAGACGCTTTTATCCAAAGCGACTTACAGTCATGTGTGCATACATTCTACGTATGGGTGGTCCCGTGGATCGAACCCACTACCCTGGCGTTACAAGCGCCATGCTCTACCAACTGAGCTACAGAAGGGAGAGTCATAAAGCATTGTAGCCTACTACAACTTACGTACAATGTTGTATTATCATTTTATAGCTGACGATACTATCAAGCAGCTATGGTGTCCAATTGAATAGCTGCTACATAGAAATACATAACACTAGTATCCATATAATAAGATAATAAGCCTTGTAATAAGACATTAATGATTATAACTAACTATTAAAGCATTATAGCAATCAGTGTTAAGTATAGGCTAGTCTGGCCTTTTTTTCTTCTTCATGGGACATGTTCATATTGAGCAATGCCTTTGTCTCTCTTGGTGTGGTGCAATGCTTCTTTCTACCTTTAGGAGGATGATAATACAGAACCATAATGCAGTGCAAATGGACGCTGCTGTAGACTACATTGTAAGACTCAGCAAAGGCATTTGATAAGATGAATGCTGCGACAAAAGCCAATGCAAATATTCACAAAACTACCGGCGACGGGAATGCGCATCATTTATCTGCCCATGTTTTACTGTTCTGTTTACTTTTTACGACAACCGGAACCGTTTGGGAGACGATTTAAAACGGATACAATTATACTAGTCAGAACACACTGGTCTGACGTTTGCCCATTCAAACTGAATAGCGAGAGGTTATTTGGGAGTTAAATTATTTATTTATGTATTAGGCCTACATGTTTGGTGTGATTTACAGGGGTCTCGCAAATATACTATAAATGCCCCAGGACGACCTTAAGATGTCCTTGTTTGCCTCTACGCATCTTGTACCGGTTCGTCATCATATCCGAGCATCATTGTCGAAAAGATCCTCACACGACATGTGATCGCGTGCACAATTTGAAGCTCAGCTCCCGGTAGTCGTTCTGTATTGTACTGAGAATAACAGTATTTGTCCCTATTATAGTGTGTCGGCCTTATGTGACTTCTATGCAGTCAACATTTGCCGGAATAGACCGAGAGCAAAATCTATTTGGCGGATTATCGGGCCGCTTTGAAATGTGCACGCAAACCGGTAGTTGAGCTGCTCTCCACAGTACGTACACTCGTTGGATCTCATCCAATATGTCACAGATAAAGAAACATATAAATTACATTTCTTAACACAGCGCATCGTTTTGCTTACCTGCATATCTGGAGGGATGAGGCTGTGGCTTGCGATTGTGTTCCCGACATGATGATAATGATGACTGGCTCTTTGTTGAGCTTGTCTTGGCGCAAGTCTCCTGGTGCAGTGAGGATAGCAATATGCAGACTCAGTCGGGTAGCATGCTATTGCAGCCGGTTAGCAAGATCAAGGGACATGGTTTTGACAGATCGTAAATTCAAGGAATAGCCTACCGGTGAAGTTATAATGTAGCCTATTACTAGCTAGAAATGATCAGTGGTGTAAAGTACTTAAGTAAAAATACTTTAAAGTACTACTTAAGTTTTTTTTTGTATTTGTACTTTACTTTACTATTTTATTTATTGACAACTTTTACTTTTATTTCACTACATTCCTAAATAAAATAATATACTTTTGACCCATGCATTTCCCCCTGACACCCAAAAGTACTTGTTACATTTTGAATTCTTAGCAGGACAGGAAACTAGTCCAATTCACGCACTTATGAAGACAACATCCCTGGTCATCTACTGCCTCTGATCTGGTGGACTCACTAAACACAAATACTTCGTTTGTAAATTATGTCTGAGTGTTGGAGTGTGCCCATGGCTATCTGTTAATTAAAAACAAGAACATCGTGCCGTTTGGTTGACTTAATATGAGGAAGTTGAAATGGTTTATACTTTTACTTTTGATACTTAAGTACATTTGATCAATTACACTTATTTTGATAGTATATTTTAACCCAAATACTCTTAGATTTACTCAAGTAGTATTTTGCTGGTTGACTCACTTTTATTTGAGTCATTTTCTAATATTAACATATCTTTACTTTTACTCAAGTATGACAATTGAGTACTTTTCCACCACTGGAAATGTAGTATTAAAAACAGTTATTCTACATTTTGTTACATAGGCTGTAACATTACAAAATAATGTAATTTCCTCAGTGTACTTCTAAAGCTAAGTTTAACCAAATAAATTAGTTATTTTGTTGACAATGAAATGAGTCAGTTTCTTTGAATAGCGGTCTCATAACTGATTGCAGGCTTCCTGTGCACTATTTAGGCGAACATGTTTGTTTCAGTTAAACTGACAATGCACACAAAGAAAGTACTATATTTCAAAAGTTACCTGTTTTTGCTGTGGATCAGAACGAACGAACATCTAAATGTTTATTTAGGAGGTTAGCTGGTTTTCACAACTCACAACAGATGATCAGTTCCGTGAGAAGCTGTCAGTGTCACCCCTTTACAGGAAAAACTAGCTAAACTGTTTAAGAACTTGCGTCACTGGCACATGCAGTTCAAATCATCACGATAAAAGACCGCGCGAGGGCAGCAGAGACTATCCCATTTGATGGGTCGCAACGATTTTGTTGTCGTCTGCAGGGGCGCGATTGTTCCTCACAACGACTGTCAGTCCAAGCGCCTATGCAAATCCAACAGCTGCAATATGTAACTTTTTGGGAGACCCAAACAAATATAAATATAAATGAGTTATAGATATGTAATTGTATTTGAAAGCAAGTCTAAGTTGCAGTTGATCTGTTCCATGTTAGCTATTTCTATGCTTCCGGTTCATACGCTTGGTTTTTTGCGTCTTTTGCTTTCGGTTTTGTACACCAGCTTCAAACAATATTTTGGTTATTGACAATATATTTCCACAGCGGTTTAGATGGTACAATGCTTCTCTACACCATACGCACTGCTTGTTTTGTCACACAAACTGTAATTAGGCGAACTATTAGAATTCTAGCAACCAGTGCATATTGCACCTTAAACTGTGGAGTAATAGTTGTTGGGTGCACCTTGATTAGAGCGCTTTCCGTGCATATATAGAGTACGAATACATTGTCTTACCAAGTAAATGAAATAACGTTTTGGCGCTTTGTCGAGGACTATGTTCTCACCTACATGCCGAGTCATACCAAAAGGGATAGTTGAAATTAATAGGACGAGTAATATACCACAGTATTGTAGTTTTTAATACAGTTAAATAGCTGTACAATGTGCAATAGTAATAGCCTACATAATAAATACATACCGAAAGTAGAGACATTTTATGTTTTCAAGCAACATAACACAATGTGCTTACATATCGTTTATCTGCACAGACCCAGGATACTGAAGTCTCGTGCAAAATTATGTACATTATATAATAACCCTTTGGGGTTTACAGGGAGTTTTATGTGTCTCTTTATCATTTAACCCCAAAGAAGACTAAATATAACAAAATCCATGCAGACCTTAAATAATAAGAACGTCTTTAACCTTGTCCACTTACTGGACAGAAGACGTGTACTTGATATATAATACTTAACTAACATGATTTAACATGAATTATAGCTTTTATCAAGATAATATGACAATGAATGCATCTCTATAGCTTATTAGTGATAGGGGTCATTCTACAAAAATGGTGGCTTTCCTGTACCTGCCTTATTCATCAGGAAAAACACCTTTGTTTTATTGACCTTTTATTTTTAATAAAAACACGTGTAAGACAGTTATATTGCTAACTATTTTTTCTATATATTGTAGAGCCATCGGTCAGTACCATGAAATTGGCTTGTCCTCTGGTCAGGAGTCATGGGTTTAGTGACATATTTCTAGTTTAAAAATATATTTTTCTCCCTCTTTAAATGTCATAATACAAATAAAAGTATTATAGTTATTTAGTGGACAACTTAAACAACTAAAATATCAAATAAATATTACAAATCATTTACAAGTAATAGCTGTCCTCAATTTCATGTCACTGGTGTTAAAATATGTAAACCACCACTTGGAAAAATGCAACATCCTTGCCAAATTCTTCCTGTGTCCTTGAAGGTTCATTGGTGATGGGACTGTTTTAGTACATGGTGAGTGCGTACCTTCCCCATATATGTTAACACTTGATGATTAATTTGGTACTTTACTTATGTAATAGCATTCGGTCAAGCCGAAGGAGTAGCTTTTAATCTCAAAGTGCAGCGTGGCGGTTACTCATGTTCTTTAATAAAGAATAGACGATACATGAAATAACCATATATATAATAAAATAACAACTGAATCCGAAACTCATACAGCTCGTCTGGTGAATAATTACACAGAGACAGGAATAATTCACCCACTTTAAAACACCTCACAGAATAATATGGTCGTCAATATGGTTCTAATCAGAGACAATCTATAATCACCCCGGACTCCTCGATTGAGAACCGCCCAGGCAGCCATAGACTAATTAGCCACCCCACAAACCCCAAGACAAAACACACCACAGTCAACCCATGTCACACCCTGGCCTGTCCAAATAGATAAAGAAAACACAAAATACTAAGACCAAGGCGTGACAGAACCCCCCTAAGGTGCGGACTCCCGGACGCACCTCAAAACCATAGGGAGGGTCCGGGTGGGCGTCTGTCCATGGTGGCGGCTCCGGCTCGGGACGTGGACCCCACTCCATAAATGTCTTAGTTCCTCCCTTTCGCATCCTGGGATAGTCCACCCTCGCCACCAACCATGGCCTAGTAGTCCTCACCCAGAACCCCACTGGACTGAGGGGCAGCTCGGGACTGAGGGGCAGCTCGGGACTGAGGGGAAGCTCGGGACTGAGGGGAAGCTCGGGACTGAGGGGCAGCTCGGGACTGAGGGGCAGCTCGGGACTGAGAAGCAGCTCGGGACTGAGGGGCAGCTCGGGACTGAGGGGAAGCTCGGGACTGAGGGGAAGCTCGGGACTGAGGGGAAGCTCGGGACTGAGGGGAAGCCTGGGACTGAGAGGAAGCCC
>NC_060175.1:102690343-102698572 GCF_021184085.1 Oncorhynchus gorbuscha | reverse complement strand
GCTCAGTAGGGGCTTGTGTTGGCTGCTAGCCGGAAGATGGAGGCTGACTGTCATGGGAGGGAGAAACACAAAGATGCTCTAGATTTGTTTGAAAAGGATATCGTACAACATATGTGTTTGTTTCGCTTAGATTTTGTCTGGACCTAGAGGTATTACTGTACTGTATGTCCTCCGTTAATATTTGGTGTGGTTGGCGAGTGTAGTGTTTTTCTAGTTGGACTGAATTCAGTATTTACATGCTATGTACTGTATCAGAGGAGGTGTGAACAGTGATGTTTTATAGCATAATTGATCTGGGGCCTGTTCAGAAGGGTGCAATGTTACAAAACTTTCAGATAGATACAGTGTCTAATGAAATTCTACACACACTTTGCAAAGTTTCACATTTTGCTGCCTTAAAACTAAAATCTAAAAAGGGATTCAATTAAAAAAGATTCCTATGTATCTATTCAACCTGCTCTACATTCTCAAAGTGACAGAAATATATATATAAATGTATCTTCATAAAAAAATATGTATGTCTTGATTGCGCATGTCTTCACACCCAAGAGTTGGTACTTGTTGGAAGCACCTTTGGTAGCAATTATAACTGTGAATCATTTTGAATACCGTAAAACTACAATTAAATGCTGAGTCTCTGGGCAACGGAACACATTTCAGCAAATAGACCAGTTTCAAATAAACGCTGGGTCTAAATTAATTGTTTACTGGGCTACCATTAATTGTTTACCATGTTTATTGTTTAATTTGTTAAATGAAATAATTCTGTAATGACTTGAAACAATTATGGCAATCATCTGTATTTATTGCCAGTAAGAAACTTCTTGCCACCGAACTGCTAGCTAACTTGCAAGCACAAAAACAGTAAACAAACCCCCCAGAAATCGACTAAAATACTGGAAGTGAATGCTGGAATGAAATAATTAACTAGGAAAATCAGCAAAAGCTGTGTGCATTAAGGAAACTGACGCCTGGCTCAAATAGAAGCCTGTCTCTAATAAGCGTCTGTTGTGTTCAGTGATTTAAGCAAATACATGCACAGGCTATCAATTTAAGTTTTACGGTAAGTGCCTATTCTCATTGACAAACATTTAAGGAGAGGCAGAACCACAAGATTTCAATTTACATAGTATGTAGATAAGCTTTTCAATTTACATGGCATCCTTGCCTTATCTTTTGTTGTGGCTGGCAATGTGACATTCTTGCTCACAGTAGACACTGACTAGCCAGTAAGCTTGCAAACTATTCAACAATGCAAATACATTTTCTTCTAAAACATATTAGCTACAGTACACTCTTGAATTGTCAGGTTTCAGGTAAGACCCAAATGCAGACTGTGTTGAAGTAACACAGTTTATTACAGCAACAGGGCAGGCAAACGACAGGTCAATGCAGGCACGGGTCGATAATCCAGAGTAGTGGGCAACGGTACAGGACGGCAGGCAGGCAGAGACTCAGGACAGGCAAGGGTCAAAACCTGAGGGCAAGAAACCGGAGAGACTAGGGAAAAATAGTAGCTGAGACAAAACGATGTTTGACTCGACAAACAAGAAGAAGGGCTGTGAGACATGGGTTTACATCTAGACACATGAAAAGTAGGAAGTATATGGAGAGTATGATCTTGAAGCAAGGGGAAAGGTCTCAGCTTCTGGGGGTGTAACCGCGGGGCTATAGTGGCGTGCCAGCGCATCCGGTTTAACATCCCTGGGGACCGGTCAATGTTGCGGAAGCGAACCATTAAGCAAAGCATCAATACAGGACTAAGATTGAACTGTACTACACTGGCTCCGACGCTCATCAGTTGTGGCAGGGCTTGCTTGCAACCTGTTACAGACTACAAATGGAAGCACAGTCGAAGCTTCCCAGTGATACGAGCCTACCAGACAAGCTAAATAACTTAAATGCTCGCTTCGAGGCAAGTAACACTGAAACATTCATGAGAGCATCAGCTGTTCCGGACGACTGTGTGATCACGCTCTCCGCAGCTGATTTGAGTAAGACCTTTAAACAGGTCAACATTCACAAGGCTACAGGGCCAGACAGATTACAAGAACGTATACTCCGAGCATGCGCTGACCAACTGGCAAGTGTCTTCACTGATATTTTCAACCTCTCTCTGTCTGAGTATGTAATGCCAACATGTTTCAAGTAGACCACCATTGTCCCTGTGCCCAAGAACACTAAGGTAACCTGCATAAATGACTACCAACCCGTAGCACTCACATCTGTAGCCATGAAATGCTTTGAAAGGCATTGGCTCACATCAACACCATTATCCCAGAAACCCTAGACCCACTCCAATTTTCATACCGCCCCAACAGATCCACAGATGATGCAATCTCTATTGTACTCCACACTGCCCATTCACACATGGACAAAAGGAACACCTATGTTGGAATGTTATTCATTGACTACCGCTCAGCGTTCAACACCATAGTGCCCTCAAAGCTCACCACTAAGCTAAGGACCCTGGGACTAAACACCTCCCTCTGCAACTGGATCCTGGACTTCCTGACAGGCTGCCCCCCAGGTGGTAAGGGTAGGTAACATCACATCTGCCACGCTGATCTTCAACACGGGGCCCCTCAGGGGTGTGTTCTTAGTCCCCTCCTGTACTCCCCTGTTCCCTCATGACTGCACGGCCAGGCACGACTCCAACACCATTATTAAGTTTGCTGATGACACAACAGTGGTAGGCCTGATCCCATCTGATAACCTATAGGAGGAGGTCAGAGACCTGGCCATGTGGTGCCAGGACAAGACCCTCTCCCCAACGTGATCAAGACAAAGGAGATGATTGTGGACTACAGGAAAAGGAGGACAGAGCACACCCCTATTCTCACCGACAGTGCTGTAGTGGAGCAGGTTGAAAGCTTCAAGATCCTTGGCATCCACATCACCAACAAACTAACATGGTCCAAGCACACCAAGATATTCATGAAGAGGGCACAACAAAACCTATTCCCCTCAGGGTTGCATCACTGCCTGGTATTGCAACTTCACGGTCTCCGACCACAAGGCACTACAAAGGGTAGTGAGTACGGCCCAGTACATCACCGGGGCCAAGCTTCCTGCCATCCAGGACCTCTATACCAGGCGATTTCAGACGAAGGCCCTAAAAATGGTCAAAGACTCTTGCCACCCTAGTCATAGACTTTTCTCTCTGCTACCACACAGCAAGCGTACCGGAGCACCAAGTCTAGGTCCAAGAGGCTTCTAAACAGCTCCTACCCTAAGCCATAAGACTCTTGAAAAGCTAGTCAATGGCTACCCAGACTTTTTGCATTGCCCCCCCCCCTTCTATGCTGCTGCTACTCTCTGTTATTATCTATGCATAGTCACTTTAATAACTTTACCTACATGTACTTATTACCTCAATTACCTCGACACCGGTGCCCCCTATATTGACTCTGTACCGGTACCCCTGTATTTAGCCTCACTATTGTTATTTACTGCTGCTCTTAAATTATATTTTATTCCTATCTTTCTTTTTTATTTTAGGTATTTTTCTTTAAACTGCATTGTTTGTTAAGGGCTTGTAAGTAAGCATTTCACTGTAAGGTCTACACCTTTGATTTGATTTTCTCATTCATACTAACATTAAATGTAGCTTGCAAAATAATAACACAGCTAGCTAGCTATGAAACATTAACATTTATTCCTCTCATATCGAATATAATAGTACAGTTTCAGCGTATTAAAGTTACCTAATTTGATCAATATTATGAATGTTATGATGAGGTAAAAGCAAAATTGCGATTGAAAATGTTGATAATTCGCTGATGAGTTGATCAACTTCTTGTTGCATGCTTCTTGCCTGGATGATGGCTCAGGGCAGCATAAGCTTCCCTTTCTTAAAGACAATTTTCAGAATGTAACAGGTGAAAACTCAATAAAAAAAGTCTAAAAGTTGTTTTCATTTGAAGTTAAAGTGTACTGTTAGCTAGCTAGCTAACGTTAACTGGCTGGCTCGCTAGCTAACGCTACGTGTATGATCTTATTATTCGTATCTCAGAACCATTTGCTTTGCTAGTTATAGCCTTAAGTTCGCTAGCTAACATTGAACCTGGTTGGTAAGCTACCTTTGGATTCATACAGGGTCGTAATGTCATGAGTTGGGATTAAGGTTCATTGTTTACCAAGCTAACTAGCTACAGTTGAAGTCGGAAGTTTACATACACCTTAGTCAAATACATTTAAACTCAGTTTTTCACAATTCCTGACATTTAATCCTAGTAAATATTTCCTGTGTTAGGTCAGTTAGGATCACCACTTTATTTTAAGAATGTAAAACAGCAGAATAATAGTAGTGAGAATGATTTATTTCAGCTTTTAATTTTTTCATCACATTCCAGTGGGTCAAAAGTTTAAATACACATAATTTTTATTTAAATTGTTTAACTTGGGTCAAACGTTTCGGGTAGCCTTCCACAAGCTTCCCACAATAAATTGGATGAATTTTGGCCCATTCCTTCTGACAGAGCTGGTGTAACTGAGTCAGGTTTGTAGGCCTCCTTGCTCGCACACGCATTTTCAGTTCTGCCCACAACTTTTTCTATAGGATTGAGATCAAGGCTTTGTGATGGCCACTCCAATAGCTTGACTTTGTTGCCCTTAAGCCATTTTGCCACATCTTTGGAAGTATGCTTGGGGTCATTGTCCATTTGAAAGACCCATTTATGACCAAGCTTTAACTTCCTGACTGATGTCTTGAGATGTTGCTTCAATATATCCACACAAATTTCCTACCTCATGATGCCATCTATTTTGTGAAGTGCACCAGTCCCTCCTGCAGCAAAGCACCCCCACACCATGATGCTGCCACCCCCGTGCTTCACGTTGGGATGGTGTTCTTCAGCTTGCAAGCACCCACCTTTTCCTCCAAACCTAACGATGGTCATTATAATCAAACAGTTCTATTTTTGTTTCATCAGACCAGAGGACATTTCTCCAAAAAGGACGATCTTTGTCCCCATGTGCAGTTGCAAACCTCAGTCTTGCTTTTTTTTATGGAGGTTTTGGAGCAGTGGCTTCTTCCTTGCTGGAGCGGCCTTTCAGGTTATGTTGACATCGGACTCATTTCACTGTGGATATAGATACTTTGTACCTGTTTCCTTCAGCATCTTCACAAATTCCTTTGCAGTTGTTCAGGGATTGATTTGCACTTTTCACACCAAAGTACGTTCATCTCTAGGAGACACAATGCATTTCATTCCTGAGCGGTATGACGGCTGCGTGGTCCCATGGTGTTTATACTTGCATACTGTTGTTTGTACAGATGAACGCGGTACCTTCAGGCGTTTGGAAATTGCTCCCAAGGATGAACCAGACTTGTGGATGTCTGGTATTGGCTGATTTCTTTTGTTTTCCCCCTGATGTCAAGCGAAGAGGCACTGAGTTTGAAAGTAGGCCTTGAAATACAGCCACAGGTACACCTCCAATTGACTCAAATGATGTCAATTAGCCTATCAGAAGCTTCTAAAGCCATGACATCCTTTTCTGGAATTTTCCAAGCTGTTTAAAGGCACAGTGTATGTACTTAGTGTATGTACACTTAGTGTATGTACACTTCTGACCCACTGGAATTGTGATACAATGAATGATAAGTGAAATGATCTCTCTGTAAACAATTGTTGGAAAAATGACTTATGTCATGCACAAAGTAGATAGTTTGTTAACAAGAAATTTGTGGACTGGTTGAAAAACGTGTTTTAATGACTCCAACATAAGTGCTTGAAAACTTCTGACTTCAACTGTACATGTCTTAACAATGCAATGCAAGTAACCATTTCAATAGAATGTCACTGTGACTACTGTCGATAGACGTAGCTGGTAAATTCCTTCTGGCTATCTACTCTGATTTCAGAGCGCTCTCATCTGAGTGTACAGAGTGCAGAATAAATGAAGAATTCTGAATGCTCAACAACCATTGAATATGGCCGGTGTCAGTAAACGTTGGCAAAAAATGTAAATTGTTGCCAGCAGCACAGTTGCAGTCACCAACGCTCTGGATAAAATAAAACAGCCTAACCAGCTCTGCTAGGACGAGTAAAATGGTCAAAGTGAGATGTTCTCTCATTTGTGTCTGGAAGTAGCTCGCAAGCTAGGCAACGTTAGCCAGTTAGCTTGGGTGCTTGACTGCTGTTGTTAGGACAGAACACTCTGCTCAAACCTTAAATAGATGGGTGGAGCTAAAGCTTAAGAGGGTGTGAACAATGCTGAATGGGTGTAGACAAAGAAGAGCTCCCAGTTTGTAGAAAAATATATAAATGCCATTTTCTCAAAAGTGAGGTTACAAGTTTATCAACTTTCAAAGCAGAATCCATTGTTCCTCAAATGCAGTGTATGATATATCATTTTGTAGCTATGTGTCTCTGCTTTCATCCAATGTATATAAAAAAAACACAATTTCAAATTTTGCAATGTAAGACCGAATCAAGGTGGTCGTTCACACTTCTATACATTTCAGCTGTTTCAAAAACATTGCTCTGCTATTAGTATTTTTACTGTATGAATGTTGGGCTCAACAAGACAATTCTGTTAACACTGGCCATCTTAGAGCAGGGCAACTGTCAGGCATTACAATATTGTCTCTTGAGAATCTCTCAAAACACTGTATTTTCAAGTATTGTGGTGGCAGCACCACAAGTTTATCAGGATAAAAATACATGAAATTAGCAAAGCCCAGGTAAAGGTTAGTCTTCTTCATACCTAACCCTGGGATAGAGTTTTTATTTTCAGCTGGACAATTACACAAATGTGTAAGCCAAAGACACACCAGAATGGCTTTCAAGAGGTGTAATTGCTGCCAAAGGTGTTTCTACCAAGTATTAACTCTGAGGTGTGAAGTCATACACAATCAAGACAACTTCATTTTTAGATTTTTTTATTAATACATCTTTTTATATGTTTCTTTCACTTTGAAAATGTGGTGTAGGTTGTGTAGATAAGTATTGAAACAGTCTAATTATATCCCTTTTTTTAGATTTCAGCCAGCAAAATGTGAAAACTGTGCAAGAGGTGTTATTCCACTAGGCACTATTTTGTAGAATGGATATGATTGTCTGTTATGAAGGAATTGAGTCAGTTATAACTATAACATTTAGATAAGCAACATTAGCGACCAGATCACTTCAAATTGACTCAATCATTTGATGTTTCTTCGAAGTGAGATGTATACAAACGTGAAACATTCACAACCATTGTTTATGGTAAGCAGTGGCAAACAATAGCGGAAGTAGGCAATGGGTATTTAAACGAATCAGAAAGAAGGATGACTAAATAAAAATGAACGTGAATCTAAAAATAGTGAACTTGTCTTTTAAAATAGCATTCCACGGGGCCTGAAGCTATAGTGACCTCTAATTATGAAAGAGAGTAGTAATGTAAACACACGGTTGAACATGAGAGCCACATGCAGGGTCTCTTCGTAAACATTTTACACCACATTTCTTCACATGTCCCACGGACAAAAGCATTGCCCTGTGCATTTTGCTGTTGACTTTTATATGTTGACACGTGGCGTTACAATGTAGTTCTCCAAAGACGGACCTTATCTGAAAGTTGATTTGATTAAAAGGCTAGCGACCCGCTCTCTCTCCGTCTGTCTATTTTTTTGACAATCCCACAATCCAAGTTAGTGGACAGCTTTAGATAATTGGGTGCTGGCCAGTTCTCAAGAGAGTCGTCACTCAACTTGCCTCTCACTCCCTCCTGCCACACGGCTGGATGTGGCATAATGCTATGCCCTCCTCCTCCCCCAACATTCTCTTTGCATGCCACTGTACTCACACACGTTTGCTCCTGCCACCAGAGAGTTTCTGACAGTGCCACATTCGAAAGTAACACCACACGTTTCACCTTGCTTACTGGACCACACCCACCCCGGAAGAGCCCCTATATCAGTTTTAAATGGCGCCCTTGTGTTTGTGTCTCTTACACAATGGTGCGAGGGCTAGAGGTGGCGGTGCTGGTGGAGGATTGCCTGCCAGCTCTGATTACAGGCCGTGATGCATGGGGGCTGGGAGTGTTTTTGTCCTGTCACCCACTCAGAGCAGAGGAACAGGTGCTATTTAAAGCCACTGCTTTGTCCCACTCCCCTCCGCCTCGCCTCCAGGGCCTCAGTGGCCACACACAGCACCAGCACTGCACTCTCTGCATCCGCACAGTCCGTCTGTCCTGTCTGTCCGTTTGACGACACTGCTTCGGGTGGCAAACCTATACTGTCTC
>NC_060175.1:102689097-102690243 GCF_021184085.1 Oncorhynchus gorbuscha | reverse complement strand
CCATGCAATTGGCATGCTGACTGCAGGAATATCCACCAGAGCTGTTCCCAGAAAATGTAATGTTCATTTCTCTACCATAAACCGCCTCCAATGTCGTTTTAGAGAATTTGGCAGTACGTCCAAATGGACCAAAAAACACAGAAGATGTGTAACCACATCAGCCCAGAACCTCCACATCCAGCTTCTTCACCTGCGGGATTGCCTGAGACCAGCCACTCAGACAGCTGATGAAATTGAGGAGTATTTCTGTCTGTAATAAAGCCCTTCAGTGTGGAAAACCTCATTCTGATTGGCTGGGCTTGGCTCCCCAGTGGGTGGGCCTGGCTCCCAAGTGGGTGGGCCTATGCCCTCCGAGACAAACCCATGCTTGTGCCCCTGCCCATCTATGCGAAATCCATGGATTAGGGCCTAATGAATTTATTTCAATTGACTGATTTCCTTATGTAAACTGTAACACAGTAAAATCTTGAAATTGTTGCATTTTGCATTTATATTTTTGTAAAGTGTTAATTAAAATTCAAGAATTGAATTGGAATTAAAGAGAAAGCCGCAACTCAATTCAGAATAGACCCCAATCCAGGGAGACACTGTCATGTATTGTATTGTCATGTCTTGTCCCTGTGCTTTCTCTTCTCTTCGTTTCCCCCTGCTGGTCTTATTAGGTTTCTTTCTCTCTCTCTATTCCTCTCTCTCTATCGTTCCGTTCCTGCTCCCAGCTGTTCCTCATTCTCCTAACGACCTCGTTTACTCTTTCACACCTGTCCCCTATTTTGCCCTCTGATTAAGTCTCTATTTCTCTCTCTGTTTCTGCTTCTGTCCTTGTCGGATTCTTGTTTGCTGTTTGCTTTGCTTTTGTTCCGTCCAGTTGTATTCTGCCTCGTCATCAGATACTACGTGTGAGCAGGTGTCTCTATCCTCTACGGCCCGCGCCTACCCGAAGGGACCTGCAGTCTGTTGCCGCTAGCCCTGCAACTCTCCTCAACAACTAGAAGGGGGACTCTCCTGTTAAACTAGAGGATTTGTGTTTTCCCTGTTTGGACTTCCCTGTAATGATTGAGGATTTATGTTTTCCCTGTTTGGACATTAAAAGACTCTGTTTCCGTTATATCGCTTTTGGGTCCTCACTCACCTGCATAACAGACACCC
>NC_060175.1:102683768-102688997 GCF_021184085.1 Oncorhynchus gorbuscha | reverse complement strand
TTAATGTCCAAACAGGGAAAACATAAATCCTCAATCATTACAGGGGAAGTCCAAACAGGAAAACACAAATCCTCTAGTTTAACAGGAGAGTCCCCCTTCTAGTTGTTGAGGAGAGTTGCAGGGCTAGCGGCAACAGACTGCAGGTCCCCTTCGGGTAGGCGCGGGCCGTAGCGGATAGAGACACCTGCTCACACTCAGTATCTGATGACGAGGCAGAATACAACAGGACGGAACAAAGGCAAAAGCAAACAAGAATCCGACAAGGACAGAAGCAGAAACAGAGAGAAAATAGAGACTTAATCAGAGGGAAAAATAGGGGACAGGTGTGAAAGAGTAAACGAGGTCGTTAGGAGAATGAGGAACAGCTGGAAGCAGGAACGGAACGATAGAGAGAGAGGATAAAGAGAGAGAAAGAAACCTAATACGACCAGCAGGGGGAAACGAAGAGAAGAGAAAGCACAGGGACAAGACATGACAATACAATACATGACAGTACCCCCCACTCACCGAGCGCCTCCTGGCGCACTCGAGGAGAAACCTGGCGGCAACGGAGGAAATCATCGATCAGCGAACGGTCCAGCACGTCCCGAGATGGAACCCAACTCCTTTCCTCAGGACCGTAACGGGAAACGATGAAGAGGGAATCTTAGTGCAATTATTATTATAAAAAATGAGACACGGGTAGAGAACTGTAAGAGTTTGAGCAATCAGGACCAAACAGGCCAGGAGAGTAACAACTTGGGACAGACTGAGACACAGCAAGGCTAAGACCAGGAACAGGAGAGAGGCGGTGGCTGAGGACAGACTGAGACACAGCAAGTGCAGGAGCAGGACCAGGAGAGATGCGGTGGCTGGGGACAGACTGAGACACAGCAAGGGCAGGAAAGATGCGGTGGCAGGGGACAGACTGAGACACAGCAAGGGCAGGAGAGATGCGGTGGCTGGGGGTGGCTGGGGACAGACTGAGACACAGCAAGGCCAGGAGCAGGACCAGGAGAGATGCGGTGTCTGGGGACAGACTTAGACACAGCAAGGCCAGGAGCAGAAGCAGGAAGAGAGTTACCGGACTTAGTCTGCGCGCAGTCCAAACAAGCAGCCACGAAACGACGCGTGTCACGCTCCTGAGTGGGCCACCAAAAATGCTGGTGAATAGAAGCAAGCGTACCCTGAATGCCGAGGTGGCCGGCTAACTTGGCAGAATGAGCCCACTGAAGAACGGCCAGACGAGTAGGAACGGGAACGAAAAGAAGGTTCCTAGGACAAGCGCGGAGACGGAGTGTGAGTGAGTGCTTGCTTTACCTGCCTCTCAATTCCCCAGACAGTCAACCCGACAACACGCCCCTCAGGGAATCTCCCCTCGGGGTCGGTGGAGGCTACTGAAGAACTGAAGAGACGGGATAAAGCATCAGGCTTGGTGTTCCTTGAGCCCGGACGATAAGAAATAACGAACTCAAAATGAGCGAAATACAGCGCCCAACGAGCCTGACGCGCATTAAGTCATTTGGCAGAACGGATGTACTCAAGGTTCTTATGGTCAGTCCAAACGACAAAAGGAACGGTCGCCCCCTCCAACCACTGTCGCCATTCGCCTAGGGCTAAGCGGATGGCGAGCAGTTCGCGGTTTGCCACATCATAGTTACGTTCCGACGGCGACAGGCGATGAGAAAAATACGCGCAAGGGTGGACCTTATCGTCAGAATGGGAGCGCTGGGACAGAATGGCTCCCACGCCCACCTCTGACGTGTCTACCTCGACAATGAACTGTTTAGTGACGTCAGGTGTAACAAGGATAGGAGCGGATGTAAACGCTTCTTGAGGAGATCAAAAGCTCCCTGGGCGGAAACGGACCACTTAAAGCACGTCTTGACAGAAGTAAGGGCTGTGAGAGGAGCTGCCACTTGACCGAAATTACGAATGAAACGCGATAGAAATTTGCGAAACCGAGAAAGCGCTGCAGTTCGACACGTGACTTAGGGGCGGGCCAATCGCTGACAGCATGGACCCTAGCGGGATCCATCTGAATGCCTTCAGCGGAAATAACAGAACCGAGAAATGTGACGGAGGAGACATGAAAAGCGCACTTCTCAGCCTTCACATAAAGACAATTCTCTAAAAGGCGCTGGAGGACACGTCGAACGTGCTGAACATGAATCTGGAGTGACGGTGAAAAAATCAGGATATCGTCAAGGTAAACGAAAACAAAGATGTTCAGCATGTCACTCAGTACATCATTCACTAATGCCTGAAAGACAGCTGGAGCATTAGCGAGACCGGACGGCAGAACCCGGTATTCAAAATGCCCTAACGGAGTGTTAAACGCCGTTTTCCACTCGTCCCCCTCCCTGATGCGCACGAGATGGTAAGCGTTACGAAGGTCCAACTTAGTAAAGAACCTGGCTCCCTGCAGAATCTCGAAAACTGAAGACATAAGGGGAAGCGGATAACGATTCTTTACCGTTATGTCATTCAGCCCTCGATAATCCACGCAGGGGCGCAGGGTCCCGTCCTCTTCCTTAACAAAAAAGAACCCCGCTTCGGCGGGAGAGGAGGAAGGGACCACGGTACCGGCGTCGAGAGCTACAGACAAATAATCTTCGAGAGCCTTACGTTCGGTAGTCGACAGAGAGTCTAGTCTACCCCGTGGGGGAGTGGTACCCGGAAGGAGATCAATACAACAATCATACGACCGGTGAGGAGGAAGGGAGGTGGCCCTGGACCGACTGAAGACCGTGCGCAGATCATGATATTCCTCCGGCACCCCTGTCAAATCACCAGGCTCCTCCTGTGAAGAGGGGCAGAAGAAACAGGAGGGATAGCAGACACTAAACACTTAACATGACAAGAGACGTTCCAGGAGAGGATAGAATTACTAGACCAATTAATAGAAGGATTATGACACACTAGCCAGGGATGGCCCAAAACAACAGGTGTAAAAGGTGAACAAAAAATCAAAAAAGAAATGGTTTCACTATGATTACCAGAGACAGTGAGGGTTAATGGTAGCGTTTCACGCTGAATCCTGGGGAGAGGACTACCATCCAAGGCGAACATAGCCGTGGGCTCCCCTAACTGCCTGAGAGGAATGTCATGTTCCCGAGCCCAGGCTTCGTCCATAAAACAGCCCTCCGCCCCAGAGTCTATTAATGCACTGCAGGAAGCTGCCGAACCGGTCCAGCGTAGATGGACCGACAAGGTAGTACAGGAACTTGACGGAGAGACCAGAGTAGTAGCGCTCGCCAGTAGCCCTCCGCTTACTGATGAGCTCTGGCCTTTACTGGACATGAAATGACAAAATGACCAGCGGAACCGCAATAGAGACAGAGGCGGTTGGTGATTCTCCGTTCCCTCTCCTTAGTCGAGATGCGAATACCCCCAGCTGCATGGGCTCAACACCTGAGCCAGTGGGGAGATGGTAGAGATGCGGAGAGGGGGACACTGTTAACGCGAGCTCTCTTCCATGAGCTCGGTGACGAAGATCTACCCGTCGTTCTATGCGAATAGCGAGTTCAATCAAAGAATCCACGCTGGAAGGAACCTCCCGGGAGAGAATCTCATCCTTTACCTCAGCGTGGAGACCCTCCAGAAAACGAGCGAGCAACGCCGGCTCGTTCCAGTCACTGGAGGCAGCAAGAGTGCGAAACTCTATAGAGTAATCCGTTATGGATCGATTACCTTGACATAGGGAAGACAGGGCCCAGGAAGCTTCTTTCCCAAAAACAGAACGATCAAAAACCCGTATCATCTCCTCCTTAAAGTTCTGATACTGGTTAGTACACTCAGCCCTTGCCTCCCAGATTGCCGTGCCCCACTCACGAGCCCGTCCAGTAAGGAGAGATATGACGTAGGCGATATGAGCAGTACCCCTGGAGTACGTGTTGGGCTGGAGAGAGAACACAATATCACACTGGGTAAGGAACGAGCGACATTCAGTGGGCTCCCCAGAGTAACACGGTGGGTTATTAATTCTGGGCTCCGGAGACCCGGAAGCCCAGGAGGTAACCGGTGGATCGAGGCGGAGATTGTGAATATCCTCCGAGAGGCCGGAGACTTGGGCGGCCAGGGTCTCAACGGCATGTCGAGCAGCAGACAATTCCTGTTCGTTTCTGCCTAGCATCGCTCCCTGGAACTCGACGGCTGAGTAGAGAGAATCCGAAATCGCTGGGTCCATTCTTGGTCGGATTCTTCTGTTATGCAGGTGAGTGAGGACCCAAAAGCGATATAACAGAAACAGAGTCTTTTAATGTCCAAACAGGGAAAACATAAATTCTCAATCATTACAGGGGAAGTCCAAACAGGAAAACACAAATCCTCTAGTTTAACAGGAGAGTCCCCTTCTAGTTGTTGAGGAGAGTTGCAGGGCTAGCGGCAACAGACTGCAGGTCCCTTCGGGTAGGCGCGGGCCGTAGCGGATAGAGACACCTGCTCACACGCAGTATCTGATGACGAGGCAGAATACAACAGGATGGAACAAAGGCAACGCAAACAAGAATCCGACAAGGACAGAAGCAGAAACAGAGAGAGAAATAGAGACTTAATCAGAGGGCAAAATAGGGGACAGGTGTGAAAGAGTAAACGAGGTCGTTAGGAGAATGAGGAACAGCTGGAAGCAGGAACGGAACGATAGAGAGAGAGGGATAAAGAGAGAGAAAGAAACCTAATACGACCAGCAGGGGGAAACGAAGAGAAGAGAAAGCACAGGGACAAGACATGACAATACAATACATGACAGAATTTGGCAGTACGTCCAAATGGACCAAAAACACAGAAGATGTGTAACCACATCAGCCCAGAACCTCCACATCCAGCTTCTTCACCTGCGGGATTGCCTGAGACCAGCCACCCAGACAGCTGATGAAATTGAGGAGTATTTCTGTCTGTAATAAAGCCCTTCAGTGGGGAAAACCTCATTCTGATTGGCTGGGCTTGGCTCCCCAGTGGGTGGGCCTGGCTCCCAAGTGGGTGGGCCTATGCCCTCCGAGACAAACCCATGCTTGTGCCCCTGCCCATCCATGCGAAATCCATGGATTAGGGCCTAATGAATTTATTTCAATTGACTGATTTCCTTATGTAAACTGTTACACAGTAAAATCTTGAAATTGTTGCATTTTGCATTCATATTTTTGTAAAGTGTTAATTAAAATTCAAGAATTGAATTGGAATTAAAGAGAAAGCCGCAACTCAATTCAGAATAGACCCCAATCCTGGCAGACACCCTCATTATGTGGGAGG
>NC_060175.1:102675353-102683668 GCF_021184085.1 Oncorhynchus gorbuscha | reverse complement strand
TATACTCATAATGGCACCAACAGTAGTGGGCCTATGTATTTTAAGTCTGCCACACTCACTGATATCACCAATTATCACTCTCTTCCCCACTTCCCCCTCCTCTTGACCTCTAGGGCCCATGCTGGCCCTCATATTACCCCAGCAAAACTCACTGAGGATGTTATGACAACTGTCTCAAGAGGCCAGTTGTATTTGTGGTGAGTTGGAGCCTGACAACTGCTTGAATGCACCAAATCCTTGATGCCAAATTTAAGGAACGGAGAGTGTCAGAGAAAGTGATGACGAACAATAGCCAGGTCCCTATCTGAACATATATCTACATGACACCAGCTTTGTGGTGGGCTTCTGATGCACTGAAATTCCCCTCCAGTTGTTCTCCTACATCAAATGTCAAGACGGAACAATTCATGAACATGCTTAGTTGCAAATCTGCTACTTAAAGATACATAATATATTATAAGCCTTATTAAAATACATCATAAAGGCTCATATGTGGTTATAACAAGTAATGCAGTATTATACTATACCACTCTGCTTTATGTAAAGTTTTACTTACCACAATAACAACGTCATTAGTAGATCACCTTCAAACATGCAATGCAAAGTGATTTACAAGAACAAGTACAATAGACAACTGAGACATATTAGACATAGTTATTACTAGGGTTTCAGAGTTGGGATTCATATTTCTCAGTGAACCTACGAATATTCAATCCCTGCAATAAAGCATATATTTCCATCAATAAAGTTTGTAAACGCAGAGATTCCCCCTGAACTGAAAATTACATTTAAAAGCATAATACCATCATTATCATGTGCCACTAAATTACACCACTCAAATTATATTTTGACCATTTACTGCAAGATGTCAGACAGATTTCTCTTCTCTCCCCTTCTTCTTACATTCTCACCTGTTTATCTAATTCACAGGGATTCTTGGAGATGTTATGGCAATATCTTTTTAAGAGCTAAGATAAACACTAAGATAAAAGTCAAAGGTAAATCTCAAATAAAAATAGAGCTATTATGCACATCCTTAAGAGTCGAACAAACAGGACTTAGGAGCTGTCCAATTATACATAGTATCAATGAAAACTGTCGCTCAACCAACCTTTGCCAGGTGACTGTGCCAGGACTCAGGGATAAGTCACAGTTGGATAGGTGGTGTTGCAAAATGAAATGAATCCACACTGGAGTATGAGAGCCTACTTAGCCTGTTTCTATTTCAAAGAGAAGGGGAGATAAAGTTTTAGGAAACAGAATGGCGGTCAACAGAAATGAGTCAAGCAAGGCTCAAGATGAGAGATGGAGTATAAACTATACAGACAGGCAGGCTAAAGAAAGGTAAAAGTTATCGGTTCAGATAAGAGGAATAAGTTATGTACATAGAAGTGCATATGAACAAGAGAGATGGACTTTTTAAAACGCTCTTTATGAAAATAATGCATATTAAAAGCTTCAGAGAGCCTTTCCTTAATCATACGCTTGATTTATTTAATACCCTTTAATACTCCTATAATCTTTTTTCTTCAAACTCACTGTGACCGAAGTTCCATCATTAATAGTACATTCCAGGGCCTCCCGGGTGGCGCAGCGGTCTAAGGCACTGCATCGCAGTGCTAGCTGTGCCACCAGAACCTCTGGGATTGAGCCCAGGCTCTGTCGCAGCCGGCCATGACTGGGAGGTCCATGGGGCGACGCACAATTGGCCTTGCGTCGTCCGGGTTAGGGAGGGTTTGGCCGGTAGGAATATCCTTGTCTCATCGCACACTAGCGACTCCTGTGGCTGGCCGGGCGCAGTGTACGCAGGTCGCTAGGTGTACGGTGTTTCCTCCGACACATTGGTGCGGCTGGCTTCCAGGTTGGATGCGTGCTGTGTTAAGAAGCAGTGTGGCTTGGTTGGGTTGTGTTTCAGAGGACGCATGGTTCTCGACCTTCGTCTCTCCTGAGCCCGTACGGGAGTTGTAGTGATGAGACAAGGCAGTAACTACTAACAATTGGATACCATGAAATTGGGGAGAAAAAGGGGGGGTGGAAAGTAGGACTTTCCAATAACCTACTGTATGATTTCCTTCAGGGTTTCTAAATCTTACCATACAGTCCAATTGTGCGTCGGCCCAGGGACCTCCTGGCCTGGGCTCAAACCCAGAGTCTCTGGTGGCACAACTAGCACTGTGATGCAGTGCCTAAGACCACTGCGCCACCCGGGAGGCCCTGGAATGTACTATTAATGATGGAACTCCGGTAAGGGGTGCGTAACTGGTGGCAGGGGTGGCAGACTCAGGAGAGCAGAACTAGGTAATAGCCGGAGCAGTTTAATTGCAAAACCAACGGCATAAAGAATAACAAAACATGGGTGCAAAACCCATCACTCACTAGTCAACATGTACACAAGCACTTAAAATAAACAATCCCACACAAAGACATGGGAACAGAGGGTTAAATACACAACAATTAATCCATGAAATAAAAACCAGGTGTGTCGGAGAAAACAAGATCAAACAAATGGAAAATGAAAAGTGGATCGCGATGGCTAGAAAGACCGGTGGCGCAGACCGCTTTGAATGCCGCGAACAAGGACCATCTTGCCTGGCGAGGTTCCAGTCTCCTCACCGCCTGGATGTCCTCCAGGTACGGTGATCAGTCCAGATGAGAAGGGTGTTTAGCACCCTCAAGCAATATCTCACGCCTTCAAAGCCTTGTTGACGGCCAACAGCTCCCGGTCCCCACGTCCTTAGTTTCACTCAGTGGCATACCCGAGCATTGAGAGAGCACGGCTCCTATCCCAGCCTCAGGCGTCCACCTCCACTATGAACGCCAAGAGGATCCGGATGGGCCCAGCACGGGAGTCGAGGTAAACAGAGCCCTCAGGTGACCAAAAGCCCTGTCCGCCTCAGCCGACAACTGCAAACGTACCAGTCCCCCTTCAGCAGTGAGGGTAATGGGAGCAGCTACCTGACCAAAACCCGGATAAACCCTCCGGTAGTAGTTGGAAAACCCTACAAAGCCACTGATTCCCTCCTTTAACGTGGGTGGGATTCGGCCAATTACGCACGGCTGAAATGCGGCCACTCTCCATCTCCACCCTTGAGGTGGAAATGCGGTACCCTAGGAAGGAGAAGGGTTGTTGGAAGAACAGGCATTTCTCAGCCTTGATGTACAGGTCACGCTCCAACAGACGACCAAGCACCCTGCGCACCAGCGAAACATGCTTGGCGCGTGTAGTGGAGTATATCAGAATATCCTCAATATACACCATTACACCCTGTCCGTGCAGGTCCCTGAAAATCTCATCTACAAAGGCTTGGAAGACTAATGGAGAATTCATCAACCACACGGCATGACGGGGTACTCATAATGCCCTGAGTGGTCTGGCCGTCTTCCACTTGTCTCCCTCCTGGATACGCACAAGGTTGTAAGTGCTCCTGAAATCTAGTTTGGTGAAGAAGTGCGCCCCGTGCATTGACTCAGTCGCTGTGGCTATGAGAGGTAGTGGGTAACTGTACCTCACAGAGATCTGGTTTAGATCTCGATAGTCAATACACGGGCGCAGACCTCCCTCCTTCTTCTTCACAAAAAAGAAACTCGGGGAGGCGGGTGAAGTGAAGGAACGAATGTACCCCTCACGCAGGGATTCAGAGACATATGCTTCCATAGCCACTGTCTCCGCCTGTGACAGGGGATACACGTGTCTCCTGGGAAGTGCGGCGTCTACCAGGATATTTATCGCACAATACCCCCGTTGATGGGGTGGTAATTGAGTCGCCTTCTTTTTGGAGAAGGCGAGAGCCAAATCGGCATATTCAGGGGGAATGCGCACGGTGGAGACCTGGTCTGGACTTTCCACCGTAGTAGCACCAACGGAAACCCCCTGACTTCTGCCGAGCACTTTGTGACCACCCGTGAGCCCTTCATTGCCATGAAACAGTGGGGTCATGACAGGCTAACCAGGGTAGGCCTAGCACCATGGGAAGCGCAGGAGAGGCAAGAGACTGATTCTCTCCTTGTGACCCCCTGCATCACCATGCCCAGGGGAGCGGTGGCCTCCCTAATCAACCCTGATCCTAATGGTCGACTGTCTAAGGTGTGAACTTGCAGGCTTGTTTTCGAATTGCTGTGCGTTTTGTTGCCAACCTATTTTGCTACCTGACAACTTTACGGGTTTCACTTTTTAATTACCGTTCATATATTTATTTTTTTCCTCGACTTTTCTTTCCTCGACTTTTCCTCCGGACGCTTTATCTGGACACGATTCGTCAGGACCTCCAACAGCCCGAAGCTAAGTAGTAACATTAACATGATGCCTTCTAATTGCAGCCGCTGTGCTGCCTACGGGGAGGATAGCTGTATACTACAAGCCCAGCTTCAGACGCAATCGTTAGGCAAGGGTAATTTCAGTGTAGGAAAGGATGAAACAGCGTCTGTGCCACCAGTAAGTACAGATAGTAGTATAAATCCCCTGGCACAGTCCCCGCAGCGGACAACTTTCTCACGGTTTCTGGAAGAAATGCTGTAGGAAACGCTCAACCGGTGTCGCTCATTCCGCAGACAGAAACTTTCAACGGTTTTCCCCATTAAGCAGCGAATTCGGTGTCAGAGGCCGAGTCTTCTCTGGTCTCTACTCCTCCCGTTACGGGGTCTGAGGCAAAGCTTCCCACCATTAGCTCTGACAAATTGAAAACTCTAGTCATTAGCGACTCCATTACCCGCAGTATTAGACTTAAAGCGAATCATCCAGCGATCATACACTGTTTACCGGGGCAGGGCTACCGGCGTTAAGGCTAATCTGAAGATGGTGCTGGCTAAAGCTAAAACTGGCGAGTGTAAGTATAGAGATATTGTTATCACGTCGGCACCAACGATGTTAGGATGAAACAGTCAGAGATCACCAAGCGCAACATAGCTTCTGCGTGCATATCAGCTAAAGATGTGTCGGCATCGAGTAATTGTCTCTGGCCCCCTCCCAGTTAGGGGAGTGATGAGCTCTACAGCAGAGTCTCACAACTCAATCGCTGGTTGAAAACTGTTTTCTGCCCCTCCCAAAAGATAGAATTTGTAGATAATTGGCCCTCTTTCTGGGACTCACCCACAAACAGGACCAAGCCCTGACCTGCTGAGGAGTGACGGACTCCATCCTAGCTGGAGGGGTGCTCTCATCTTATCTGCCAACATAGACAGGGCTCTAACTCCTCTAGCTCCACAATGAAATAGGGTGCAGGCCAGGCAGCAGGCTATTAGCCAGCCTGCCAGCATAGTGGAGTCTGCCACTAGCATAGTTAGTGTAGTCAGCTCAGCTATCACCATTGAGACCGTGTCTGTGCCTCGACCTAGGTTAGGCAAAACTAAACATGGCGGTGTTCGCCTTAGCAATCTCACTAGGATAATGACCACCTCCATTCCTGTCATTACTGAAAGAGATCATGATATCTCACATCTCAAAATAGGGCTACTTAATGTTAGATCCCTTACTTCAAAGGCAATTATAGTCAATGAACTAATCACTGATCATAATCTTGATGTGATTGGCCTGACTGAAACATGGCTTAAGCCTGATGAATTTACTGTGTTAAATGAGGCCTCACCTCCTGGCTACACTAGTGACCATATCCCCCATGCATCCCGCAAAGGCGGAGGTGTTGCTAACATTTACGATAGCAAATTTCAATTTACAAAAAAAAAAATGACGTTTTCGTCTTTTGAGCTTCTAGTCATTAGAGAAGGCTGTTGCGCAGCAACTCACTGCCTTCCTGAAGACAAACAATGTATACGAAATGCTTCAGTCTGGTTTTAGACCCCATCATAGCACTGAGACGGCACTTGTGAAGGGGGTAAATGACATTTTGATGGCATCGGACCGAGGCTCTGCATCTGTCCTCGTGCTCCTAGACCTTAGTGCTGCTTTTGATACCATCGATCACCACATTCTTTTGGAGAGATTGGAAACCCAAATTGGTCAACACGGACATGTTCTGGCCTGGTTTAGGTCTTATCTGTCGGAAAGATATCAGTTTGTCTCTGTGAATGGTTTGTCCTCTGACAAATCAACTGTACATTTCGGTGTTCCTCAAGGTTCTGTTTTAGGACCACTATTGTTTTTCACTATATATTTTACCTCTTGGGGATGTTATTCGAAAACATAATGTAAACTTTCACTGCTATCGCGGTTGACACACAGCTGTACATTTCAATGAAACATGGTGAAGCCCCAAAATTGCCCTCGCTAGAAGCATGTGTTTCAGACATAAGGAAGTGGATGGCTGCAAACTTTCTACTATTACTTCTCGGACAAAACAGAGATGCTTGTTCTAGGTCCCAGAAACAAGAGATCTTCTGTTGAATCTGACAATTAATCTTAATGGTTTTGTACAGTCGTCTCAAATAAAACTGTGAAGGACCTCGGCGTTATGGACCCTGATCTCTCTTTTGAAGAACATATCAAGACTATTTTAGAGGACAGCTTTTTCCATCGTAACATTGCAAAAATCAGAAACTTTCTGTCCAAAAAATGATGCAGAAAAATTAATCCATGCTTTTGTCACTTCTAGGTTAGACTACTGCAATGCTCTATTTTCCGGCTACCCGGATAAAGCACTAAATAAACTTCGATTAGTGCTAAATACGGCTATAGGATCTGACTAGAACCAAAATTTGATCATATTACTCCGGTACAGCCTCTCTACACTGGCTTCCTGTCAAGCAAGGCTGATTTCAAGAGTTTTTACTGCTAACCTACAAAGCATTACATGGAGTGACTTGCTCCTACCTACCTCTCTGATTTGGTCCTGCCGTACATACCTACACGTACGCTACGGTCAAGACGCAGGCCTCCTAATTGTCCTAAATTTCTAAGCAAACAGCTGGGCAGGGCTTTCTCCTATAGAGCTCCATTTTATGGAACGGTCTGCCTACCCATGTCAGAGAACGCAAACTTGGTCTCAACCTTTAAGTCTTTACTGAAGACTCATCTCTTCAGTGGGTCATATGATTGAGTGTAGTCTGGCCCAGGAGTGGGAAGGTGAACGGAAAGGCTCTGGAGCAACGAACCGCCCTTGCTGTCTCTGCCTGGCCGGTTCCCCTCTTTTCACTGGGATTCTTTGCCTCTAACCCTGTTACGGGGGCTGAGTCACTGGCTTGCTGGGGCTCTCTCGTGCCGTCCCTGGGGGGTGCGTCACCTGGGTGGGTTGATTCACTGTTGTGGTCGGCCTGTCTGGGCCCCCCTTGGGTTGTACCGTGTCGGAGATCTTTGTGGGCTATACTCGGCCTTGTCTCAGGATGGTAAGTTGGTGGTTGAAGATTTCCCTCTAGTGGTGTGGGGGCTGTGCTTTGGCAAAGTGGGTGGGGTTATATCCTTCCTGTTTGGCCCTGTCCGGGGTGTCCTCGGATGGGGCCACAGTGTCTCCTGACCCCTCCTGTCTCAGCCTCCAGTATTTATGCTGCAGTAGTTTATGTGTCGGGGGCTGGGGTCAGTTTGTTTATCTGGAGTACTTCTCCTGTCCTATTCAGGTGTCCTGTGTGAATCTAAGTGTGCGTTCTCTAATTCTCTCCTTCTCTCTTTCTTTCTCTCTCTCGGAGGACCTGAGCCCTAGGACCATGCCCCAGGACTACCTGACATGATGACTCCTTGCTGTCCCCAGTCCACCTGGCCATGCTGCTGCTCCAGTTTCAACTGGCCTGGGCCCTAGGACCATGTCCCAGGACTACCTGACATGAGGACTCCTTGCTGTCCCCAGTCCACCTGGCCATGCTCCTGCTCCAGTTTCAACTGTTCTGCCTTACTATTATTCAACCATGCTGGTCATTTATGAACATTTGAACATCTTGGCCACGTTCTGTTATAATCTCCACCCGGCACAGCCAGAAGAGGACTGGCCACCCCACATATGCTCTCTCTAATTCTCTCTTTCTTTCTCTCTCTCGGAGGACCTGAGCCCTAGGACCGTGCCCCAGGACTACCTGACATGATGGCTCCTTGCTGTCCCCAGTCAACCTGACTGTGCTGCTGCTCCAGTTTCAACTGTTCTGCCTTATTATTATTTGACCATGCTGGTCATTTATGAACATTTGAACATCTTGGTCATGTTCTGTTATAATCTCTACCCGGCACAGCCAGAAGAGGACTGGCCACCCCACATAGCCCGGTTCCTCTCTAGGTTTCTTCCTAGGTTTTGGCCTTTCTAGGGAGTTTTTCCTAGCCACCGTGCTTTTACACCTGCATTGTTTGCTGTTTGGGGTTTTAGGCTGGGTTTCTGTACAGCACTTTGAGATATCAGCTGATGTACGAAGGGCTATATAAATAAATTTGATTTGATTTGATT
>NC_060175.1:102669578-102675253 GCF_021184085.1 Oncorhynchus gorbuscha | reverse complement strand
CTCCTCCCCCTCCCCCTCCTCCCTCTCTGCAGATGACTTCGTCAACCATTTTGAAAAGAAGGTCGACGACATCCGATCCTCGTTTGCTAAGTCAAACGACACCGCTGGTTCTGCTCACACTGCCCTACCCTGTGCTCTGACCTCTTTCTCCCTCTCTCTCCAGATGAAATCTCGCGTCTTGTGACGGCCGGCCGCCCAACAACCTGCCCGCTCGACCCTATCCCTCCTCTCTTCTCCAGACCATTTCCGGAGACCTTCTCCCTTACCTCACCTCGCTCATCAACTTATTCCTGACCGCTGGTTACGTCCTTCCGGTTCTCTCAAGAGAGCGAGAGTTGCACCCCTTCTGAAAAAAACCTACACCGATCCCTCCGATGTCAACTACAGACCAGTATCCCTTCTTCTTTTCTCTCCAAAATCTTGAACGTGCAGTCCTTGGTCAGCTCTCCCGCCATTCTCAGAATGACCTTCTTGATCCAAATCAGTCAGGTTTCAAGACTAGTCATTCAACTGGAGACTGCTCTTCTCTGTATCACGGAGGCGCTCCCGCACCGCTAAAGCTAACTCTCTCCTCTGCTCTCATCCTTCTAGACCAGGGGTGTCAAACATTGCGCCCGCTGGCCGAAACTGGCCCCCAAGGAGGTTCGATCAGGCCCGCAGGATAATTTGAAAGTGGAAAAATGCATAAAAGACATGGAATTAATATTTTTAATTCGCTGCAATTCATGGATTATCCGCTAAGGGGCGCACTCTTTCCATCAGAGTAGAAGACAAGCCGCATCACTGAGACAGACTGAAAAACAGCAGACAGTATCAATGCGCCATCTGCTGCTTGTTACGACGTTGTTCATACCTTGGTCTCTACCTCTCCGCTACACCCTCATTAGCCAAAATGTCGTTATCCAAACGGAGAAAAGTAGATAAGGAGTGTAGAATTTTCAAATAAAAATGGACCACGTCCTATTTATTTACAGAGATGCACGGAAAACCTTTGTGCTTGGTGTGTTTGCAACAAGTTTCGGTATTGAAGGAATATAATATTCGACGCCACTACGAGTATCACAGCGAAAAATATGACGGCTTGCAAGGACAACTGAGAAGAGATAAGATTAACGAATTGCTGGCGGGTCTGAGGAACAGCAGTCAACTTTCATCCAGAGCCGAGAATCAGTGAAGCAGCGGTAAAAGCCAGCTACCTAATTGCTAGCGAAATAGCATTAGCATCGAAGCCGTATTCACGGTGACTTTGTTAAACGATGCATGATGAAGGCGGCTGAACTTGTGTGTCCCGAGAAGCTCACGAGCTTTGCCAATATTAGCCTGACGAGGAGTACTATAGCAGAGAGGTGAACTATCGGCAGATTTAGACAGTCAATTGAAACAGGGAGTCAAGTCATTTATTGCATTTTCCGTGGCAATTGACGAGAGCACTGACATCACAGACGTGGCCCAACTGGCCATATTTATTCGAGGAGTTGATGAGACATTGACAAATTTGCCTCTGTAGGTCTGGACAGATTTTATCAGTATCTACTACCAGGGTACCCCAAATTAACAGCCCTGGCTGCTAAAATTTTGTGCATGTTTGAGACAACCTACCTTTGTGAACAAATTTTCTCAGTGATGAATATCAATAAAAACAAAAATGCTTCAAGGCTCACAAACAAGCACTTAAATGACATTCTGAAAGTGACAGCTAGTCAGGACATGACACCTGGTGTTGATGCACTTGTACAGGCCAAAAGATGCCAAGTTTCAGGTACAAATACAAGTCCAGACTAGACTAACACCTTTAAAATGCTGCCTTAGATACTGTTTGCATTGAAAGAATACAGCTCTGTGAAGATGAATTTACTGTGGTGATTTAAAAAATGTGCACTTTAATGTTAGTCAGCAGCTTCAAAACAAAAGTTGTGTGATGGAATTCTACTGTTCTACAACTCCAAATCAGTATGTATTGTATGTGTATGTATGTTTCATGTATGAAGTTTACAGATTTACAGGACAGGCGAACACTTTCTTCATTACACATTTAAAATCACTCTCCTTAGTTTGTAAGGTGTACGCAGGATTACATTTTAGATTTTATATGCGTATGTGTAAGTGGTTTAAAAATTCCTTTCTTTAAAAGTCTCATTTAATCTTAAAGTGCATTACTATATTTTTCAGTACCAATTAAAGTTTTGTGCCTTTGTACAATCAGTGGGATCAGTTGCAATGCATATTTTGAATGATAAAAGTAAATTGCACATTTGTCTAAGGGAAATGAGGTGTTTCATGAAATGTTTTGTAAAAGGATAGTTCATTAAATTTCAATATTTTCCTAATGTTCTTGTGCTTCTTTACCAAAACAAAGGAAAGACATGATATTTTGGTTATTTATAGCAGAGTATGGTATAATTTTAATGGTCCGGCCCACTTGGCATCTCCCTAGGCCGTATGTGGCCCACGATGCGAAATGAGTTTGACACCCCTGTTCTAGGACCTATCGGCTGCCTTCGATACTGTGAACCACATCAGATCCTCCTCTCCACCTCTCCAGTTGGCATCTCAGGCGCATCTGACGCTTGGTTAAGTCCCACCTGACAGGTCGCTCCCTGCCAGGTGGCGTGGCGAGAATCTGTCTCCTCACCACGCGCCTCACCACTGGTGTCCCCAGGGCTCTGTTCTAGGCCTCTCCTATTCTGGCCACCAAGTCACGTTGGCTCTGTCATAACCTCACATGGTCTCCTGTCATTTGCTATGCAGACGGCTTTACACAATTAATCTTGTCCTTTCCCCTTCTGATGACCAGGTGAATCGCATCTCTGCATATCCTGGCAGACATATCAGTGTGGATGACGGATCACCACCTCAAGCTGAATCTTCGGCAAGACAGACTGCTCTTCCTCCCGGGAATGACTGCCCGTTCAATGATCTCGCCATCACGGTTGACCAACTCATTGTGTCCTCCTCCCAGAGCGCTAAGAACCTTGGCGTGATCCTGGACAACACCCTGTCGTTCTCAACTAACATCAAGGCGGTGGCCCGTTCCTGTAGGTTCATGCTCTACAACATCCGCAGAGTACGACCCTGCCTCACACAGGAAGCGGCACAGGTCCTAATCCAGGCACTTGTCATCTCCCGTCTGGATTACTGCAACTCGCTGTTGGCTGGGCTCCCTGCCTGTGCCATTAAACCCCTACAACTCATCCAGAACCCCGCAGACCGTCTAGTGTTCAACCTTCCCAAGTTCTCTCACGTCACCCCGCTCCTCCGCTCTCTCCACTGGCTTCCAGTTGAAGCTCGCATCCACTACAAGACCATGGTGCTTGCCTACGGAGCTGTGAGGGAACGGCACCTCAGTACCTCCAGGCTCTGATCAGGCCCTACACCCAAATAAGGGCACTGCGTTCATCCACCTCTGGCCTGCTCGCCTCCCTACCACTGAGGAAGTACAGTTCCCGCTCAACCCAGTCAAAACTGTTCGCTGCTCTGGCTCCCCAATGGTGGAACAAACTCCCTCACGACGCCAGAGCAGCGGAGTCAATCCTGCCACCTTCCGGAGACACCTGAAACCCCACCTCTTTAAGGAATACCTAGGATAGGATAAGTAATCCTTCTCACCCCCCTCCCCCCTTAAAATATTTAGATGCACTATTGTAAAGTGGCTGTTCCACTGGATGTCATAAGGTGGTCACCAATTTTGTAAGTCGCTCTGGATAAGAGCGTCTGCTAAATGACTTAAATGTAAATGTAAAATGTAATATTACTTGTTTGATATTACTACACTGTTGGAGCTAGAAACACAAGCATTCCGCTACACCGCAATAACCTCTGCTAAACGTGTATGTGACCAATACAATTAGATTTGAATTTGGTTCTTTTGTGCTGGTCAATTTAACCATAGTTTTAAGTGTTTCAAATACTGTATTTGTCCTGGGTCTGGCCTATTGTAATGTATAGGCTAAGATTCTTTACTGTCAGAGTAAGTTGAGTTATTATACCTTGCAGTGTGTGTTTGTGAGTTGAGTTTGTCCCTTTGCCTATAGACTGTAGTACCAATGAATAAAGGAGGGGTAAAGGTGTGAGAGAAGGGAGACATGGACAGGGACCTGTGTCTCTTATCCTGTCACACTGTAGTTACAGTACAGTAAGTGTGGGTTTTAATGATATTGTATCTGAGAGTCCACCTACAGCAAGTGGTCAGTTAGTCTGGCTGTGCCTTGATTGTGTCTGGCAGTGATCACTACAGAACAGCAATTATCAATTTAGGCTTGTCATTGGTCACTGATATTAAGTAGTGTCTATTGATCTCTAAAGTGTTCAGTGATGTTCAGAAGTGGACTATGAAAAAATGAAAAAAATGTATTGGTCGCCTACTGTTAAGTAGATTTTGTTCTCAATGTTCATAAACTGAACATCAATTAACTACTCAGTCAGCAGAATGTAATATTATAAATATAAATATATAATAATATAATAAATATATTAGTTTCTTAGTTTCTTAGTTCCAACCAGCCGTGAACTTGGCAGAAGCGTTCCATTACGGTTACAATGTGTAGCTACTATTTGGTGCCCGAGTGCCAGTCAGACGTGGCATGCAGCCATTGGTTGATTCATTCAACGCCTGAGCAGAGGATTTGACACTCGTCAATGGGGGATCGGTAAACTGACCCGCGGGGCACTGGTCTGGGTCCGTGACTGGAATGTCTCAAATCGAACACTAATTTGCGCCACTCGGTCATGTTATCAACATGGCAGCATGGTATCGTCCAGAAACATGCATAATCTCTTTTCCATAAAATATATGTTTAAATTGTCAAACTGTCAAACTGGTTTTCAATGGGATGGCAGATAAACCTTTTTTTTTTTATCAATAGCAATCACTTTTTGAAAGTATAAACACAGAATCTTACTCATTACTCCTCTTGCTTAACAAGTCACTTTGTTTTGAGGGCACCTTTTGCTCATCAATGCAATCAGCTTTCACCAGGTGCAAAATAGCTGGGTGCCAGAAATGAATCCCCTCAGTTTAAAATGTATCATAATGCAAATTATGATTGGTCCATCATAATGACTGTCAAAACTCAGCTCTCCGATTGGTCCTCATAACGCTAGTTTCCTGATTAGTCCCTTAATTATGATAGTGGCATGTCATAACCCTGCTCTGATTGGTGCTTCATAATGACATTGTAATAACCCTACACTCTGATTGGTTCCTTCATTATGACATCTCATAACCCTGTTCTCTGATTGATCCCTTCGTTACGACATCATCATGACCGTGGTCTCTGATTGGTCCCTTCATTACTTCATCGTCATAACCCTGCTAGCTGATTGGTCCCTTCATAATGACATTGTCAACCCTGCTCTTTGATTCGTGCTTCGTGACATCGCCATAACCCTGCTCACTGATTAGTCCTTCATAACGCTGCTCTCTCTGATTGGTACTTTCATAATGACATCATCATAACCCAGCTCTCTGATTAGTCCCTTCATTACAACAGCTCATGACTCTGTTGTCTGATTGGTCCCTTCATAATGTAGCTCAGTTGGTAGAGCATGGCGCTTGTAACGCCAGGGTAGTGGGTTCGATCCCGGGGACCACCCATACGTAGAATGTATGGGCACACATGACTGTAAGTCGCTTTGGATAAAAGCGTCTGCTAAATGGCATATATTATTATATTATA